>NW_004949117.1:4404106-4421012 GCF_000317375.1 Microtus ochrogaster | reverse complement strand
CAATAAGAGGCTGAAACTAATGGGTCAGGCAGTGATTAAAAGAATACAGTTTCCGTGTAATTATTTCGGGGCATAAACTAAGCTAGCCATGTGGGCGGCCGGGTGAGGGGATGCAGCCTAGCCGCTCTTATTTCAACAATATACTTGAGAAGACCTTCCAGAGGAAGTAAAAAATAAAAGGTCAAAACTGAAAAATAAAGGAGAAAATGATAGGTAAATCATAAAATTATTCTATGGGTTCACTCTTATTTTTGTTTAAGAAAATAGAAAGAGGTAGAGGAAGAAGGAGAGGAGAGATGGAGAGGTGGATAAAGAAAGGAGAAAACAATGAGGGAGAAAATGATTTGAAAGAAAAAATAAATCATTAAAGAGACTAAAAGAACATTCTTAAGAACCAAAGGGTAATGGTATCCATTCAAAAATATTTATTTTTGTTCTCTAGATGTGTTTGCTTGCATGTGTGTGTGTGCGCATCAACATAAAAAATAAGAAAGCCTAGCTAAACAAAGTCTCAGAAACCCAACACTGCTCCTTGGAAGCACCTCAGAAAGCCAGCAAAGGGAGTCCCGTGGTAAATACTGCAGAGTGCCCTAGAGGGTCTTAGGATGGAGCAAGCTGGAGGTGGTTCATGGTCAACCGCACAGAGCAGACGAGGAAAGCCTTGCACAGAAATCAGTTTGCAGTTAACGTTGAGGAAGAACACATGGAATCACAAGTTGGAAAAAGGAGGGTCTCCCACAGAGGCCATGAGTAGGGCGAGCTGAGCTCAGGGTTAATCTGTAATGTCTTGAAAGTGAAAAGCATAATAGATGGGCTTAGCAGCTCTTTCCCACCGTTTGCTCTGCTTTGCTGTTGCTGAGACCATGTGGAGTGCTGACTTGATTTACAGAAGGCACGCTTTTATTTCTAATCTTGAGCTAAGAGGGGTCTTAGCGATTTCATTTCAGAGCCAGTTTGTTAAGGGCCTAGTGTCAGAACTTTGCTTTTGGACAAGAATGTCTTAACTTCCTCGTCTACACATAAACCTGAATGAAAACTGTGCACAACCCAGACTTTACATAATGGAATATTCTAGGAACCAGCTAACTCACAGACTGATTTTTTTTTTTTTAATTTGTATTTTCTTAGTGTAGGAGGTTCTTCTGTTTATGTGTTGCTTTCATTGGTTAACAAAGGAACTGCTTTGGGCCTATAGCTTCTGTGTAACTATGGGACTCATTCAGAACCCAACCCTACATGCACCACCATGCATCTCAACTGCACCGTCTAACCAACAGCTCTAGAGCTTCCCATACACCAAACTGAAATTTCTCCCCAGAGCCTAGGAGTCTTCTCTGGTACCACCTCGGTCTTCAGAACTCCGTGCTGAGGATTGACCTTGTTTTCTTGGCTTACTCCCCTACCGAGGCTTTTAGTAATAAGGCAAAAGCTTGGGAGCAGATTCATCCAGGGAGAGCCTGGCTTCTGTTTTTGTCTCTTTTAGAGTTCCACATTGTTTTTTTCACCTCTTAACCAGATGACGGGAAGGTGTATTCCTTAGAAGACACAGACAACAATGTATATATTCCATTCTTCCATTGAAGGGCATCTAGGTTGTTTCCAGGTTCTGGCTATTACAAACAATGCTGTTATGAACATAGGAGAGCATATGCTTTTGTTGTATGATAAGGCCTTTCTTGGGTATATTCCCATGAGTGGTATTGCTGGGTCCAGGGGTAAGTTGATCCCGAATTTCCTGAGAAACCGCCACACTGCTTTCCAGAGTGGTTGCACAAGTTTGCATTCCCACCAGCAATGGATGAGTGTACCCCTTTCTCCACAACCTCTCCAGCAAAGGCTATCATTGGTGTTTTTGATTTTAGCCATTCTGACAGGTGTAAGATGGTATCTAAGCTACTTTGAAGAAGCCAAAATTCCTTTGAGTAAAGGAAAAGCACATGGACTCTGAAGTCCTGCTACTGACAGGGGTGGGGACATTTTCCTGGAGTGGCTCTCAGGACACTCACGCTTTTTTTTTAACATCAGTTCATGTGTTTAGATAGTTTCCATCCAAGGGATGAGCTTCACCAGTCTGCAAAGCTACCAAGAGCCATTGTCTTATTTTCTACAGCCCATATACAACCAAGGGAAGCTCTTTACATCCAGAAAATATGCGGATTGAAATATCATCTCTGGGAAGTCTGTTCTAAAGACACTAATTGATATTGTTTGAAGAAGTGTAAGTGTCTGTCACGAAAACCGTTTTAACAGTGGGCTTGTTTTCTTCTTTAGTTTGTTTAACTTGGCAGAGCGTTCCCTCCCCCCCTTTAGAAATCCTCCTATTTTGATTTATGAATGTTTTCAAATTTTTAAGATTCTCCACACCGTTGTTTCACCTGTAAGTAGAGAGATAGCTTGTTTGGCTAACTGCCTTGTGTGACTCCGTGCCAGGCAATGAATAATGCCATGTTCAATACTCGAAATTTGTGTTCCAAATTCTGAATTTCCAATGAGCTGCATGGAACGCTACTGATAAGTGGCTGATTTTCCCTGTAAGGATTGTCTTATTTTAAACTTCAAATGTAGTTGCCTTACTGTATGCAAGGTAATTTCGAATGGATTTTAGAGTGGAGCTAAAGACTATTCAGACTGTGCTACACCGAGGATATGGAAGAAACGAGCTAATGAAAGAGGTCATCTTATCTTAGAGCCCTTAAATCTTAACAGCAGCGCCCAGCACCATTTTCTTCCCGAAAGGCGCTAGCCAAACTTCAAGAGAAACCTTGAGTACACTCTTCTGCTGCAGTCGCTGGTATTCACCTCAAAGAATTCCTATGTGTTGAAAAAGAAAAAACATGCTGGAGAACACGGAACTTGAGCTGAGGTTATAATAAAGAACAGGGAGACCAGATATCCCTTCTGCATTAAATAAAGCTCAACTGAAAACTAAAGATTTCCCTTGAACTTACAAGTGTTATCCACCTGTCCTTTCTTTCAGTGAATTCCTGCTCCCCCCAGGCTGTGCTGTAAGTACCAGAGAAGTATCAAAAAGCTCCTCGAAAACCTCTTCCAGAATAAGCGGGAGGGAGGAAGGTCGATAGCTTCTTCTCAGATGATGTCTCTACGTACCCTGCCTCCTTTGTCAACCCGAACAACATTAATTTCTCTTATTTTTCATTGCAGTCAGTGAGGGCCTGACTGAAGCAGAGTTTGTACAGACCATTCACCTCTAGAGAGTAGGTAGCTTGGGCACATGTTTAAAAATTTTTTCACTGGCTTCGGTTGACCAGATTAGTGCCTACTCTTCCTTGTCTCTCCACAGAATTAGCAATTCTTTAAAAGTCAAGAGCTGTTGTCCCTCTGGTAAGAGCAGGAAGACAACAGAAAGAGAAGTGAATGAGAGCAAAGACCACATCGTAGTTCCTGCTGACCCAGAAAATGGAGGATGGGTAAGAGGCAGATGGACACATGTACAAAACCTGCCATGAGCTTACTGAGGAAGAACCAGAACGGCCCAGTTTCTTTTGGCCCTAATCGTGAGGAACAGCTTATATAACACAGGCTAATAAAATAAAAGGATAAGCCACTCATTTTGGAAAAGGTGTTAGCATCTTTGTTCCCAGTCATCCTAGGAACAGACTTGTCAAGGGAGTTACAGTTTTCCACAGAGATGTTAAGAGTGCCTTGAATGGGGATGGTAGATAGGTGTGGGGACCTCTGAGGGTATTCATGTTGCCTTAGCTGGGGCAGGATGACAAATGTCAGTGGCATGAAAGCCCTTGGACAGCGAGATACAGAGTTGGCAGATGGGGAGGGTGGGTGTCTATAGGGCACAGCAGAAATGGCCAGCACTAGCAGCCTTGTCAAGGGCTCAGATGCTTACTGTGGACCGGAACATGCAGGGGTTGCAGCAAACACGGGTGAAGAGGTCTGCTTCCCAAGCAGATGTCTGGCTGATGTTGAGCATGTTTCGTTGTGCCAACTAGAGGGGTGAGAGGTGCGTGAAAAATTAAGACTTAAAGTTTATGAGCCACGAGGTTGGGAGCTTGGAAAAAAATACATTTACTTCAAAGCAAGTGAAGAAACGGAACTGTAAAGACCCTGCTGGTCCAGTCCTCACTTAGCTATATAGTTTTAGATGCTACAAATGAAGCACTTGATCTGAGACATGGCTTGTAACAAGAACTTGTTTATTCTTTCCAAATGTGACTGCCAAGAGCACCTACCTCTGAGACAGGTATCGGAGGCTATGTCTGATATTCAGTGTAGTGAGGTATAAACAAAGCGGGGAGAAGCCTTGGGACTTAAAGAGCTTGCTTTAATGAGTGGGGCTTACTGGGTAAGGAACAGGAGGAAGGCAGTTTCAAGGGTGAAGTTGTCTTTGAGGTCTGAGGTCACAGCTGAGGAGCTGAAGGGAGATGGAGCTGTAGACCAAAGGAACTGTGAAAACCTGGTTCAAAGCCCTGTTGAGAGTTTTCCTTCTGGACTATTGGTTACACACACATGAATACACACACACACACACACACACATGAATACACACACACACACACACACACATGAATACACACACACACACACACACACACACATAGACAGGCACACAAACCTTTTTTTAGATTAGATTAGCAGATTAGAATTGCAGGAGACCAAAGGATTCTTTATGAAAACAGTGAGAAAAGAGCAGAAAGAGAATGAGCAGAAACAAAATATTTAAGAATGAAAAATTCAAAACCAAACTAAAAGAGGCTAAACACAATCTCATAATCTAAGTATCTGAAAAGGAAGTTATAGGGAGCGATTCCAAGTGCCTTGTACATCGTCAGCTGGCAATTAGTCAGGGTAGAGGTGACAGAGTTGAATTAAATTACCCAATAGGGTAAATTGTGTGATGTCATGAAAAGGCCCTTCTAGGAAACCCTCTGTGTTCAAACCAGAAATAAAGCAGTGTGGGTGGACAGCTCTGTAGAGATTCTATTCTGTTTTAGACCAAAAATTTTAAGTGTTGTGTTTTATGAAAATAGCCAAGAACCAGATTTTTTTTGGGCTACTTTAGTATGTGTGAATGTGTTTGTGTGTCTGTGTGTCTCTCTGTGTGTGTTATGGCGCTATGTACATAGTCTCTCTCTCTCTCTCTCTCTCTCTCTCTCTCTCTCTCTCTCTCTGTGTGTGTATGTATGTTGAGGTATAGCATGTGTGCGTGTGTATGAATTTGATATATGAATGCCACTGAGTTCTTCTGAGGTTGGGGGATGGCACTTGGGGTTGATTCCCATCTTCCCCTTTGTTTGAAGGAGTCTCTTTCGATGTTCCTGTAGCTGTGCTGTTGCCTCTAGAACAGCTGGTCTGTGAGTGCCAGGACTTTATTCCTGCCTCCATCTCCCATCTCACCGCAGGGTGCTAGGATTACAGATGTGTGCTAACACAGCGTTCTTCTGACAAGAATTCTGGGAATCTGAACTGATGTTGGGCTTGCTGGGCAACTGCTTTTAAATACTGAGCCATGTTCTTGGCTTCCTATTTTGTTTGCTTTTTTTTTTTTTTTCTGAGATAGGGTCTCAGGTTGCCCAGGTTGACTTTAAAGTCTGTAGAAGAATTCTCCTGACTTAGCCTAATATCATGCCTCTTAATTGGCAGTCCACATTCTTCTTTAAATGTCTCACTATAAAACGAAGGTATGGGGGGAGGGGTGGAATTGACAAAAGCAAGGTCACTTTTTAACCTTTTCTTGCCCTCGCAGAAGTGGGAAGTGGGAGAAGCCTGCTTTAGAGCGTGTGATGTATGAGACTGTGAAGAGCACCACGCGGAACTCTCGATCCAAGAGGAGCCTTCCTCTCAGGGCAAGAGTAGGGCACATGTGGGGAGTTTATTGGGAAAACACACATGCAGTCCGCCACATCTTAGCTGGGGCACATTATGGAGTTTTTACTTTATGCTCAAAAGATACAGTGAAGGGAACTGGTCTTCCACACAGACCAGTCTGTGTCCATCCTGATTGACAAAGGACAAACCATCGCACCTGTTTTCTGTCCATGGAAATCTTCTTTGTACTAGAAGAATCCTGAGGTAGAGAAGTTGATCAAGTTGTGCAGATGAAAACCACACCAAGAGGTGGCAAAATGCAAATCTCTGAGAATAGTGGCCTTTATCCTCAGAGATTCAAGAACTGTTACGGTTGAACTTAGAAGAATAATGAAAAAAAATGGAAGAAGTGGTAGTAGATTTTTTAAAAGTTTCTAATAGGTAGGAAACTAGATTCTCCATCTTAAAGAGAAATATTTGCATTCAGAATGCTTGGTCCAAAACCTTGGGAAACACTACATTGGATTATTCAATGTCTGGTTTATAATCATTTAGGTGTAAAATTAATGATGACTTAGAAATTCCACCACAACATCTCCAGAGTCTTCTTTTTGCTATTGTTTTCCAATAACTTCATTAAATCATGAGAAATTATGAAGGAATCTCTTTAGACAGGGCTTTGACAGATCTCATATTAATTCTGGTGGATAAGAGAGGGGCTATGCTAAGTGTGGCTGGAGAGAGCCGGCTTTGATTATTCTCATCTCCACAGTAGAGTGACCAGAAAATGGATGCCAGAATAAGGAAAGGCGTCCAATGCATGTCTGGGTTTTCCTCCTTGTCCGAAAAGGTGCTATAAAATATCAGGCTCCAGAATTTCCAGTGACAAGACCCTCGAGGGAAAGCTTCATGTGAAGAGTGACAGAATCAAGATCAAAGAGAATGGGACCAAATGGAATCAGCAAGTGAAGACCGGAGGCTCACAAGCTTGGATTCAATGGGAGGTAATTCATGGTGTCATAGTGAGTGCAGTTTGAAACTAATTACAATACTCTAGGCATGGGTCAGATCATTATTCTATACCCCAGGCAGGCCTGGAACTCATTCTCCTCCTGCCTCAACATCTCAGTTGCTGAGTTTATAGGCGCTGTGTATCATGTCTGCCTTGGGATCTAATTGCTGATGTCAAGCAACTGACCATTGTCTACTTTATAAGACGTGGAGGTTGGTCATCATTAGCTGTTAGGTACTGTGTCTTTAGGAGAGCTAAGTCCACGCAGCGAGATCTGAAATCTCACTGCAGTTAGTTCCAGGACCTCGTTTATTGAGTGAGCATGCAAATATTCAGAATCCCAGAGAGAGTTTTAGGTCATCATTCTAAGCGATATAGTCCATGGGAAGGATGGTGGAGGGAAATGCATGCAAGGAAAATGCAGTGGCAGCTTGCCAGCACACAAGGAGCCAG
Source organism: Microtus ochrogaster (assembly GCF_000317375.1). Lineage (NCBI taxonomy): Eukaryota > Metazoa > Chordata > Mammalia > Rodentia > Cricetidae > Microtus > Microtus ochrogaster. The sequence goes on along the minus strand of NW_004949117.1, from coordinate 4,413,766 downwards.
TCACAGCGACACCCAGGAATGTCGTTCAATGAATCAAGGCAGAAGAAAGAAGGAGGTGTAGGGATGGGATGTAGCTCACTTGGTAGAGCGCATGAAGCCTGAGTTTGATAACCAACACCATCATAAAGGTGGTGGTGCTACATGCCTGTACTTCCCCCAACCAGAAGGAATCAAAAGTTGGGTCCTCTTTATTGGTATAGCAAATTTGAAGCCAGTCTGGACTATATAAGACCCTGTGACAATAAAGGCCTTAGTGATGAGCCATCGATACAAAACAGTTTTGTTGTGCTTTGGGCATAGCCTGGGTTTAGACTTTCCAGTGAGGACCAGTGGCATTCTCAAATCTTGCTGTTGGCAAATCAATTAGTTTCTAGTGGGAACTGTCTTCTTCTTCTCTGTGTGTTCCTGGTGGGGCTACAAATCAGGGCCCCCCACCTTTCCCCAGTGATTATGGGCAAGTGACCCAAATCGCTGACAGGGCTCAATGTCAACACAGTAGGATGCAAGCATGGGTGAGGGCGCAGAAAAGACAGCCTTACCTCATTTCTCGGCTCAACAAGAGGGCTGGCTGGCATGGATCTGACTTTTCACAACCTGGTTCTGCTGTTTTGATTATTCAACCTTCTAAGGAAGTGATTTTCTGCCAAAAGAAAAGACATCTATCCACGTTTTGAGCTTTAAACACACTAGGAATGAAAACAGACCAAGTACTTTTCTTAAAAAAAAAAAAGTCTGACCTCTTGCCTGAGCCCTCTGGGACCCAACCTCGAGGATGCCGTCCTCAAGGAATCTTCTGGAAATGCGTGTACATCTTCATCGATGGTGCTGTGTGATATGAATGGTTAGTTTCTATACAGTGCTCTTGCTTTCTTTGGAATTGAATCATATCCAAGGGGCCTTTCGCAATCCACTTATTCGCACTCCAAATTCATGGCAAATCGCTTTTCTCAAGTGGGAGAGGGAGGTCTGGAGCCGGCAATTCCTGACTTCACGCACAGTGTGGTGCAGACCCGTAGAGACGTGACATGTTGCCATCTTTCAGGTGCATTGGACACCCCCTCTGGCTGTTTCATTTTTCTGTTCATCCTTCATCCTTCCCTCCTCCCTTTCTCCTCTGCCTGCACCTTTCCTCACTTCTTTCCTTACGTGCTTTGACTCATCGCTAGCCAAAGAGGGCTGACCTCGAACTTTCTAGCTTTTGCCTTCCTTCATCCCCAGGTGCCACATTGCTGTGCCAATCTTCTCTGGCTGCTCTCAACAACACAAAGAAGCCATCAGTTTCTGTAATAAAGGCATGACACATGAGCAAGACTACTTGCCGTCATCTAAATTTTATCTTGAGATAAATCTCTGTAGCCCAATCTTGATGCCACGTAATTGGAACATAGTATTTGAGCTTGTTGTAAAAAAAAAAAATCTCTGCTACTGACATACATTCTGATGCATGCCATATTCTAATATTGTTGCCCTCGGTGCTTCTTTCTTTTAAAAGACACATGAAAAGAAGTAACAAATGGTCAATACACGTAATGTAAATATTTCTGAAGATACTGCCTGCCACATTTCCAACTAAAATATTTTGAATAAAGGACATGGTTCCGATGCAGATGCTGTGATGATTCCTGAGTCTAATGCAAGGATGAGAACAGATCTGGCCTCTGCATGATGGAGAAACAAACAAACTACCATTATATCAGTAGTCATGATGAGGAACAGGCATGCCCAGTGCTATGATGCACAGATGCACACACTTGTCAGCCTAGGAGGAATTTTCTGGAATTGAAAAAAACTTGGAGATGAAGAAGGAGTGCTACCGGCTAGGGACAGCACAGGGAGTCAGGCAGAGCTCGCTGGGTGCTTGGATGTGTGTCCCTATCCTGTTATTGTCCTGCCTTGCTCTTGTATCCCGTTTGGGATCTGGAAAGGTTGCATTGACTTTATTTTATATTTTTACATTGTGAAATTCATGTGAGACAGAAAGAATCTCTTTTGTCAGTTTTCTGAAACATAGAATAATTCATTTTTTCCCCTCTAGGAACATTCTCTTCTGAGCTTGAATTTAAATCTTTCCCTAATTGATCTGTTTTGTAAATTTTGGTTACTATGACAATAAATTGATTCACTTCAAAAGCTATTAACAGCAGATTGTCTCCTCTGTTCTCTTTGTTGGGAATGCTATAATAGGTAAAATGTCAACACTAACCAGGAAAATTCCAGAGACGGGGAAAAATGGTGCAGGAGTTTGGCAAGACATGATACATTCTAGAATTTAATCTCTGGTGAATAGAGGAGGCCTATTAATTTATTTCACATGAAAAACCAGACAAGTAGGCTTAAGGATGATAACCTTTATTTGATTATCACCTAATTTTATTCATCATTTCAAATCAATATTTATTGAGCTTCTACTATGAGTCAAGAACTACCCCAAGCACTAGAGAGAAAAAGATGAATTAGGCAAAGTGTCTAATTAGGCAAAGATGCTTTACCTTAAAACGCTGAATTTACATAGGCTCAGTGGAGGACAGTAAAGTCAGGAAAATGTGATGATGCCAATGGCAGAGAGGTTTCCTTTCGCTTGTTTAGAATACCATGAAAAAGGCAAGACCACACATGAGAAAGACACTCTTCAGTGTACCCCCTGAAGGGTGCCCTGAAAACAGCGCCCTAGAGGTAAGTATAGCACTCGAACCCATTACCTGATGGTAATAATGTCTTCACCACCAGGACGGAGTGCTCGGTATCATGACCTACTTCCCCCCAAAAAAAGATGTCAGTAGATTGCCAGACAACACTCTTCGGTGAAGACCTACCTTGACTTTGAGCCCCGGATGTTTCCACATGGATTCCATCATTGCTATTAATTAGCATAATGCCAGACAAACCCGTTCTCTTTTGAGGCTGAGTTTTCTCACCTGCAAAAGAGGCCAACCACAGCGCCTTTTCTGAAGATTAAATGGATGACTATTTGGAAAAGTCTTAGAATAGAGTCTAGCACATAGTAAGTGGATATGTATGTGTGCACACAGCCAATTAAATAAGCACTGTGCACAAAAGGCAATAATAAGCCCTTTGAAGGAGGAAGTCAGAGCAAGAATCCAGATTTCAGTTAGTGAGAATTCATCATTTTGAGTAAGAATATACATTTATTGCTATCTTTAGATCTTGAGCATTTTGGGCTTCTGAAAACTACTCATAAACCACCGCATAAATAAAAAATTAATACCCTAAGACAGAAAGATCAATTAGAAGCATTAACAATTCAGCAATTACAAAAATGGATCTTGGGCAACTGGAAGATGACAGAGAAGAGCGGGCAGCATGGCTAATTTCTCGTCTTTAAGTTAGGACCACAAGATGGGCTGTAATGACAGAGAGGGTGTTTTGTCGAGGTGGAAAGAATGCGGGCATTGTTGCTGACTTCCGCTCTTCATTAGCGGAACCCAGATGAGGAAAGTTTGACCCCACCAACTTCCTGTCTTGCTTTTGTCATCCGCTCCCAATTCACTAGCTGTGATTTTGGTGAGCATTCACACCTCCGTTGCAATAGGAAAATCACTGAACAGATGACCTTCCAAATGGCAGCATACTGACAGACGAAGGGGTATGCCTGTCGCAGTGATGGCGCACATTGATTTTAACTTTATTGGAAGCATCATTGTGTTCCTCGGCACAAGGAAAAGCAATACTTTAAATCTTCCCCATGCAGTAATGAGAGGCTGTAGTGCTTTAGGAAATTGGAATCTGGAAGTCACAGGATGGGTCAAGAGAGCAGTTCCTCTTCTGAGGAGCCTGCGTGGAAAGAAAAATACCAGCATTGTGCTGAAGGTCTAATGAGATACCACCACGGGGGCTCCCTGCTGAACTCCTACACTACCCGCTGAATGCTGCCGAAAGCCTTGCAGGTGTAGGTGACTGTGCAGAAGTGAACTGACAAATTGGGGACGAGCCTGAATAGTCTTGGATTTAAGGCTGGAATACGGATATTTTATCAAGTCTCCGAAAGTCATTTGGATTTTCCTCAGAGACGAGATCATCATAAAACACCGTTTTTTTTTCCTTTGAAAATGTGTCTCATATACCATCCATAAGGCCATTGAATTCTTGTCTATTTATAAGCAGAGAAATGTGACATGTGTGTATATATGCGTTCTAAGCCCCTATCAGTGCAGGAGTTGACTGTTTTAGCTTGTTTTAGGTCTTTGCAGAACGATTTAAAAATGATTAAACACAGCAGACATGAATTTGTTGGCTTGCATTCGCCAAATGACTTTGGGTTTTCTTCTTTCAGAATAAATAAAAAAAAGCTGTATAAAAAATCACCAGTGGGTTGCCCTCCCCCAACTTTGCTATTGTTTATTTTTTTTCCTTTTTTGTTTGTGTGTTTTGAGGTTGAGGGTTATCTATGACTCAATGGCAAGCTCCAGTTCAATCAATTTAGAAGGAACTTTTCGGGCTGAGTTATTTTTAAATGCCTGAAAATGAGGGAGCCGTAAATGGAAATCTAATCACAGCTTAACCTGTAGTCATGCAAACAGTCAACTATGAAATCAAATGAGCTTCCCACCCTCTTAACCCATTAATATTTGCTGACTGGCTGGGGTGCTCAGACATCATTTTTCAAAGAACAGGAAAAGGGAAAAGCCTCCTATCAGGATGGGGATGGGAAGAGGCTGGGGCTGCGGAAGCTGAGAAGGAAACATCAGGGATATAGCAATTTCCTTTTAGGCACAGTGTGCGCTTACAATGTGCACCTCTCTCTGCTAGCTGCACGGGACTCGTGGATTTCTGCAGCAGCATCCCTAGTAAATACCGAGCACAAGACTGTATTGTTCTAGCTAAAATAAATTGGATTTTTAAATATTTTTTGGCATTTCGAGTTCAACTTCTGCCATCCTTGTTGATCCAAACAGCCTTGGAGCTTTGCGTCTACTTGTAAAGTCTGTGTAACCTTCCCTGGCTCTCTCCTCAGCCTGCCCCTCCCTTCTGGTTTGATAGACTTCTGTAATGTCCACTGTCTGCTGCTTTTTCCTTGTCTTTTGATTGTGTGTCTTTTGTCCAACACATTTCAGGTTCCCTCTTCTCATTCCTTAGTCTGCCCTCACCTTGGTTTTATTAAGATCCCCGGAACTAAAGTCACAACCAAAAAGGTGTTCAGAAGTCTGGGAAAAAAAATACTTGTCTAAATGTTCAAGGCTCACATTATTGAATATATTTGTGAAAGAAATAGAGGAACTGCCTGCCTATCTGTCTGTCTGTCTGTCTCTCTTACATGCACACACACACAGCACACACTGATATGTGTTGCTTGTCTTACATTTGATTTTGTGCTTAGGCCCCTTCAAAGAAGACAGGCATTCCACTGTTATTGATGATAAACAAAAAAATGATATTACAAAAATTACAGTTAACTTGATATGCCCTACTTTGTTAAACCACCGAGGTTCCTTTAATTCCTCCTAAATTGTAAACTTGAATGTAGATAAACATGGAAAAGTGTTCACAAGCACACATACGGACATGTATATGCATACATAACACATGCACACGCACGGACATACACACGCATACATAAAAACACAAAACACACAAAGGGAGAGGCAGGGAGGAAATGTTTGCACCTTTTTCTTTTGTTGGGTCTGGAGCCTTGTGTCCTGTTCCTTCTTTCAGGTGCTCTGAAAAAGACAAATTGGCAACAGAGCCCTTGTACAGAACTCACACCCTCTGTCCATGCTCAGAGCAGGAAGCAGTGTGTGTGTTGCCACCCCGTCCCACGACATACCACAAAGTACAAGGCAATTTAGAGTTGATTTTTAAAGGAAGAAGAGTAAGTGGGAAAAAAAAGATCCCGCTCTTTCCACAGCTGCCGTTGTTCTGTATTGCATCACACTGTGTACATCTGACCAACTCACCCATTGTAAACCCCAGGTAACATCCCCACTGAAGGAGGAACCTTGGATTAGGGCGAGCATTATCAGCTCTGACTAAACCCCAGGTAACATCCCCACTGAAGGAGGAACCTTGGATTAGGGCGAGCATTATCAGCTCTGACTTTCATGACTCTCACTTTAGAAGCTGATAAAAGACTAAGACCTAATATTTGACTTTACCGTCCAGATGTGTTATCTCTAACTATTTAATAAAAATACCAACAATAATGAGCTGGCAGCTGTTTCTGTTCCATATTACATTCTGATGGAACTCAAAGTCCTTTCTAAGTATTGCGAACATGCTACAAACTATTTTGTGCCACTTTTAATATTTGTGAGAGCAATGCATTGTTTTGCCATTAATATCTGTCAAACAGGGGGCATTTGGCTGAAAATGAAGAAAAGATTTATTAAATTTAGTTTTAGTTCTACTCATGAGCCTGAAATACCTATAGGAATATGAAAAAGACTAATGTCTCCATGTTTGAGAAAACGATTTTCAAGGTGCCAAACAGAAAAGTGTAATTGAAATTGACCCATTAAATGATTATATTATTTGTGTACTAGAATCTAATATATTTCATAAAACTGTGGAGCTGGTTCAGTAACTACCTGCCAAACTGTATATATCGTTCCTAATTAACTTTTTCAAATGTACATACAGAAAGGTGAGGTTGTAGAATTATCCAAGGAGTGCGTGTCCACATTTCAGAGCCCTGTTTCGGAGAGACATGACGAGGTATTGCACATCTAATCTCATGATTGTCCATGACTAGCAAAAGCTAAAATAAGCCAGGAGAGGAGAAACTTTTAGAGAGGACTCCAAGCTAACTTTCTGAGATGTGCTTGGGAACACACCCATTTCTTTGTTACGTTCTGCTGCTAAGTGAACAACACGGACGCATTGAAACCTGCCTCTACAGTCTCTGCCAAGGTATGGGAAAACAGCAGGCACATGTTTTTTTTTTTTTTAAATATGCAATTTCTTTCTATTGTTGGTAACTGCTCTGTACAATAGCCCTGATCCTTCCCATTCAACTGGACAGACTGCTTGATTATGCTACAAAATATTTAATTTTATGGCTCTATTTAATCCTTTTACACTAGTAGATTATGAATTTCTGAAAGGCAGAAATAATGCCCTGGTCATCTTTAAACTGAAACAATACAAGAAAAATGAGTTGTTTAGCAAATGACTTGAAGATAATTCATACATCTGATTGTGTTTATCGTTAAAAACAAACTATCAAAACATTCTGGGGTGCTTATTTTATGCTTGCCAAATAAGATTGCATATATTTAAGTATATATGAAGTTTCGTGAGGTATAAATTGTGTATAATATATATATATATATATATAATGGAACAGTTAAATTAATAAATTAATATAGGCACTACTTCATATTATCTTATTTTTGTGAAAGCCTTGAAGATCTGGTTGGATAGTAATTACTCTTAACTATACTTTCTCTGTTGTACAGTAGATCTCTGATTTATTATTTCTTTCTCACTGAACATTTTTAATTTTTTAAATGAAAATACTCTGTGAGAATTTCATACGTTTTTTATGTGCTTTGATCAAATTCCCTCATTGCCTCACTTCTAGCTCCTCTACCAGCACCTCCACTGATTTTCCTTCCCAGCTTCATGTGTTTTGCTTTTAAAACCACTTCCACAGGCAAGGCCGTAGCATCATCAAGTGGAGGATGGGTAGTCTCTTGGTGGTCTCCTCTCTGAAGAGAATTGACAATGCCTCCCCCAGTGGCCATCAATTGCCAGTAGCTCTTCTCCTAAGGGTGCGACTTCTTGAGTCCTTCTTCACCCATGCTGGAACGTGGGCTAGCCTTGTCTGTTGCAGTTCTTGCCCAGGCAGTCACAAAGGCTATGGGTTTATATAATAGGCGTGTTATGCTTTCCAAGTGCTGCAGCTGTCCACAACCTTTGGACTAGCTCTTGCCGTATTTCTAACGCCTCTTCTGTAATGACACCTGAGGGGAAGGGTGTGACACAGATGTTACATGTAGGGTTGACTAGGCCACAGTCCCTTATTCTCTGTATGTTTGCTGTCAAATTGTGCATTAATCACCATCTACTACAAAAAGAAGCTTCTTTTATGAAAGTTGAGAGATAAACTATGAGTATAAAGACAAGAACTTATGGACAGTTCAATACTATGTCAATTTAGCAGAATGACAGGTTCCCCTGTGACTTTCCCAGCAGTGGGGTTTGGTCTCAGTACAAAACATCAGTTCTCTCTTGAACAGACTTTAAATCCAATAAAATTGTTGGTTACTCCTATAACATTCAAGCCACTGTTGCAGCAGAGAGTACATCTTGCCTGGATATCTTACAGTTATTATTATAGTTCTCAGAATTCACATTGGGGTAAAAATACTAATGATTTGAGAGCATGAACCTTCCAGCACTGTGATGGCTCACTTGCAGGTTGGCACTAGCTTGATCTCTTGTGACTCAAGTGTATGGTATCTTCAGTGATGGAGTTTTACCTTCTAGTTCTGGAGGGTAACCAAGAGCATTGGCAAAAGCCTGCCATGTTTGTGGGGAGATCTGTGGGCAACATCTCAAGAGAGGTAACCACATGCCTAACACTGGGCTTTTTGTTTGCTATGCTGGTGTTTATTAGATGAATTTGCCTTCATCATAGGGTAATTACATTTACTGCCATTTTATATATGCATATGTGTATGTATGCATGTTATATGTGTGTATTTATGTCATATATGTGTACCTGCATGCATGTTACATATGTGTATGCACATCCATGAATGCATATATGTATATGTTCTTGCCATATATGTGTACGTGTGTATATGTGTATGTATGTTATAAGTATGTGTGTTATTATGTGTATGTGTGTGTGTACATATGTTAGAAAGCTTCTACAGCAGCAACTTTCCATATGGTCTTTTAAAAGGTCTTTATAGTCAGCTGTCTTTCCTCACACTCCCTCCGTTACTCTGTCTTCCCGACTTCTATACCATTTAACCCTTTCTGTTCTATCATTTCCCTTCCCTCCTTCATGCCACCCACATTCTCTCCTGCATCCCTCCACATCCCCTTGTCACCTCGTATGAGATCCTCTACTTACGTGGAAACTCTGATTTGAACACACCCATCCAAATCTTCCCAATTTAGGGTCCACAAGATGAGAGGACCTGTGGGATCTCTTTTTCTGGGCACAGCTGACTTCACTTAGAATGGTTGCTTTCAGTTCCATCCATCCACTGTGCATTTTAATGCTCTCCACAGATAAATGGACTTTTGAATCATTTGAGTGGAATCCTCTCTCTGTGTAATAATTTGTCTGGATTGTCAATGTCACAGGACTTGGCATCACTTAGGTTAGGGTTGGGGACATGACTCAACGGGCAAGGTCCTTGGCTCACAAGCATAAGACCTGATTTGATGTCCATTATTTATGCAAAAGCTGAGCATGTCTGTAACAGCAGTAGACATCTATAACCCAGGGCAGTAATAGTAGAGTCAGGCTGATTCCAGGCCCTCCCGGGCCAGCCAGTCCAGCTGAGAGCAGAGCCCTGGTTTAGTGAGACCTTGTCTTAGAAAGGGTCTTAGTGTCAGAGGACACCAGTATAACTCTCTAGCTTTTATGTATACCTCTCTCTCTCTCTCTCTCTCTCTCTCTCTCTCTCTCTCTCTCTCTCTCTCTCTCACACACACACACACACACACACACACACACACACACAC
>NW_004949117.1:4401430-4403401 GCF_000317375.1 Microtus ochrogaster | reverse complement strand
ATCTATCTATCTATCTATCTATCTATCTATCTATCTATCTATCTATCTATCTATCTATCTATCCATCCATCTATCTGTGCATTCTGATCTGTTCCTCTAGGGAACCTTATTTAATGCACCACCCCCTTTTGCCTCTCCCTCAGCAACTGCTTTTGTATTCTCTGTGTCTCTGACTTGGAATTTCTTCTTCTTATTAATCTATTTACTTTACACACCAACGGCAGCCTCCCTCCTCATCCTCCTCTCCCAGTCTCTATCTCCTATTCCCCTCCTACTCACACCCCCTCCTCTTCTGTCTCCATCCAGGAAAAAGCAGATTTCTTAAGAGTATCAATAAAATGTGGCCTATCAAGTTGCAATAAGACTGAACACCTCCCCATGTATTAAGACTGGCCAAGGCAACCCAATAGGAAGAGTAGGGTCCCAAAATCCAGTAAGAGTCAGAGACAGTTTTTATTCCTGCTGTTAGGAGTTCCATAAGAGGACCAAGCTACATAATGGTAACATATATGCAGAGGGCCTAGATCAGTCTCATGCAGGTTACCTGGTTCTCGGTCCAGTCCCTATGAGTCCCTATAGGTAGCACACCATGCCTGTCTGCGCTCCATGTGCTACCATACAGTTCGTGAACCGGACAAGGGGCTGGAGACTGAAACGCACAGACTCACAGACAGAGACACGGATCATCCTTGAAACAGGAATGCTCCAAGAATGCCCCCTTTATTGTGTCCAGGGGAAGCTTATATAGGGATCCTTAACTGATAGCCACGCCCCAGCCAAACCCACCAGAAACCACTCCCCTGCCATCAGGAACTCCCGAGGGTCTCGTGCTCAGAGCAGCTGCAGGCTTTACAAGTTGTTTACCAGAAATTCAGGATCTGGGGGGTTCACAGCTCCCAACACCTATGAGCCCAGGCTAGTTGACCATGTGAACCTTCCTGTGGTGTCCTTGATCCCTCTGGTTCCTGCACTCCTCTCTTCTCTGCAGGTTTCCTCATCTCCGCCTAATATGATTTGGAATTTTAAAAATTCCACATGTAAGTGAGAGCAGCAACTCTTTTTAAAAACCGTAAAATATTGTTGTTTCTTTCTAATTGACCATATGGAAATGGAGTTTTCAGTTGTTTGCTTTCATAATAAAAAGAAAACAAATACTAAAAGATATTATTCTTAAGGGAAAAGCATGCTCTTTATATAGGAGGACAATATTGGTTAATTTTATTTGTACGTCATTACTGAAGAAAAGACACTCACAGAGTATTATTTGACATACATATATAAAGAGATAAATTAGACAACACTGTCAAGGAGCTGGTGGAGGTTGCTCAGGAGGCTGTTCCTCAACCTTGTGTGTTTTCCTTGGTGTGACAGATGTTGGTTCTTTATCCTGAACCAACTTGCTTGAAGCTAATTACATAATTTCTGAAAGTCACCAGGATTAAGACCAAGGATGGCATTAGAAAGCTATACATGTAAAGCTCTCAGAGGAGGAGAAGAAGGAGGAGTGTTGGGGGCAGTGAGACCCCAGATCCTGAATTTCTGAGTGCCTACAGCTGCTCTGAGCACGAGACCTTCAGGAGTTCCTGATGGCAGGAGAGTGGTTTCTGGTGGGTTTGGCTGGGGCGTGGCTATCTCTACATAATCTGCCCGTGAACACAATAAAGGGGCATTCTTGGGGAATTCGAGGATGATCCATGTCGCTGTCTCTCTGTCTGTGTGTGTTTGTGTATTTTAACCTCCAGTGCCCTTGCCCAAAGCTAGCGAACTGGGTGCCAGCACACAAAGCGCAGACACAGGGGCGAGGTGCGTGGCAGAGGAAGAGGAGGAGGACCCGTGTCGCTGTCTCTCTGTCTGTGTGTGTTTGTGTATTTTAACCTCCAGCCCCCTTGCCCGAAGCTAGCGAACTGGGTGCCAGCACACAGAGCGCAGACATGGGGGCGCGGTGCATGGCACTTATTTACAGTTTCAGAG
>NW_004949117.1:4398176-4401330 GCF_000317375.1 Microtus ochrogaster | reverse complement strand
AGAGGGAGCTGAACCTTTCAGTGTTGACATTGTCTTCAATCATCTTTTTTTTGATGCACATGGGCAAATAATAAACAACTTTGATGAAACAGGTGATACTAAGCCAAGAGAAGCAACATTGGAAAACAGGTGACTTGTCTTTACTCTCCTCTTCTGTTCTGAACTCGCTACTCACGGGAACCTAATGAGGTAGACACTAAGCTTCTCCAGTGTCCAGACATGGGACCCGGTGGCTGAAAAGCACCTGTAAAAATGAGATTGCTGAGCCAACTGCTGGAGGTTTCCCTAGCTGTGACCCTAGAACGACCAGTTTCATAGCTGACAGTGGAGAAGCTCTCCCTCCTGTGAACAAGTACATCTGTGGGCCCCATGTGGCAGACTGTCAAAGGGCAGGCAGCACAGTTCTGTGCTCTTCTGTATCCATACTCTCCTCAGGGCAGTTTTGCCCCCTTTGCTAAGCTGGGGTGAAATCCATTCCCATGGCTTAAACCATGCTTGTGGCTTTGGGCAGTAGAATGATGGAGAGACCCCAGTGGGTCTGTGCTCAATGTTGGTCTCTCAAAGTCTTCAGTGCTTCTGTTAGTTTTCTTGGAGCTCAGCTCGGCGCCACAGAAAGAAATCAAAAGGCTCGAGTAACCCTTCTAGATGATGAAAGTCCTGAGTGCCACTACCTTTCAACACTCTAAACAGCAGCCAGGCAACATGAAAAATGTCACCACTGTGACTGCCCATCTCCAGCTAGCCTCTGTCAGCTAACTGAGGACTCATAGAATCCAAAAGCGATCAGCTAAACCAGGTCTAGGTCAGCAGGGTCATAGAAAAGTCCTAAGCAATAACAAGGGCTTAGTTTTAAAATCTCTTTCTTTGGGGCAGTCTTGGCGTTAAACACAAGCTCATCAATAGAAAGCAGATAAAGTGAGCTTCAAGAACAACCCAGTCACTGTCTCTAGAACATCCTTAACTCCTGCAGTTACGTGTGAGGAGCTTCCAACAAACTGATGTTTCTGTACTTTGACCAACACTTACCTTGGTGCTGTGGCACAATGGTTTGTACCCTGTAACTTATATTTTAAATAAATGCTGATTGGCCAGTAGCCAGGGAGGAAGTAGAGGTGTGGCAGTGAGAATTCTGGGAAGAGGGAAGTTTCAGTTTGAGTCATGACCCAGCCACAGAGGAAGCAAGATGTGAGTGCCTCACCATAGAAGGTACCAAGCCTTGGGCCTGGGTTCATCCGGGCTTCCAAAGGTGCATAAGTGCCTTTCTTTGTAAACATCTTAGCAAAACAGTTGCCACAGACCTCGCAACTGAATTTGACATTTTCCACAGCAGGACTAGAATCTGTCCTGGTCATTGGAGTCACTGAATTGCAAACTGGAGCCAAGTTAATCTTGATGTACCATCTGCCCTCTCGAATTTCAGTGTATCCTCTCCCTAGGAATTCTCCACTGTAAAATTTTCCCATACAACCCATGCATTTGACCTAGGCAAAGTACTGATTTGCTTATTACTTTTGCCCTTGTTCTGTAGACCCTGTGCTGTTCAGACACCTTGGCAAGGGAAGTCAGCCTCTAGAGCAGCTGTTACTTAGGACACCACGCTGACATCCCTACCTATATAGGATCATTTTTGGTCTTATCCTAGGCTTTTCAGGAAGTACTTAATTAGCTTTAGGAAAGACAGTTCAGGATAATGATCAAGTCTTTGGGAACTATGAGTAAGGGCCCACCAGGGTTTCAAATAGCCTAATTCACCATTTTTCTATAGCTCTGCAAAAACTCTGACTTATTTACATATGCTCCTAAAACAGGGCTTTGTGCTCGACTTCTCTAGTATGTGTACTTTGGAAACAGCTATGTTCATTTGAGAAAGAGCCCTGGACAAATCTAACCTAAGTAGTCTAGAACTTCATATCAGAAGTATGTCATTTGGATCCATTTCTTTCTTCACAGAGAGACCAAGTCACACTAGAAAGCTGCACATGACTTTTAGCACTCCGAGCTTAATCTGTATTGGGGATAGATTCTTATGTCACAAATTATCATGAAGGTGTATGGGCAAGATTGGGTACCTCTACCAGAACAGTTCCGAGCACATCAAACCATCACTGGCTTCCAGAGTTGTGCACCACAGACATTTTTCCCCGCCGTTCCCACCTTTATAGAGAATTCAGATCCAAGATAACAAGGGAGTATTGGGGAAAATTACAGTCATTTGTAAGGGAAATCATACATTCAATCCTTACAGACACTCAAAGTGTGCCTGAGATGGCAAACCAGAGTCATAGAAACTGAAATTTAAAAGACATCAAAGATAAGAAATCTAGTTGCGTCTGTTTTAGGACACGGGTTGTAACTGGTGATGGACCCAGGGATGCTGCCAGATTCTTTGAGTTTTCATTCCTCACATTCGTCCCCATGGAAGAGAAGCCTTTCTATTCCATCTGGAGAGGGTAGACCGACGTCCAAATCTTCCTTTCTCTTGGACAGGGCTTGAGCAGGCGCTGCCAACGTTTGCCGCTACGAATCTCTTTTTGTATGCTTTTCTTGTAGACTGACTCTCTATTAGCTGATATTTTCTCTTTCAGATATGTTTGTTTATTCAAATACGGCAGTCCAGCCTTGTTGACTTGGGAGTCATATTTTCTCTGTTGGGTGAATTTTTTATGTCTCTGCTTTGCTTTATTGATGTTTGATATCATTTGATTTCTCAGTGAGGGATCTTATTTCCTCTGATGAATACCTGGGAAGTGCAAACCTCCCAGAATTCCTAAGTAGTAATAAGAAATATAATGATATTTTCATTTTTATTCTTGGTCTCACTAGTACACAAAGTTGCACGAAGAAATTTGGACATATTTCAAAGATTTTTTGTTTGTTTCATATAGTGTTGTGGGATTTTTTATTAAAATAACATTCTTTTTTTTAAATTTTTTTTTATTGAGAAAAGGAAAAAAAAACAAGTTTCCGCCTCCTCCCAGCCTCCTATTTCCCTCCCCCTCCTCCTACCCTTCTCCCCCTCCCTCTCCAGTCCAAAGAGCAGTCAGGGATCCCTGCCCTGTGGTAAGTCTTAGGTCCTCCCCGCTCTGTCCATATCTTGGAAGGTGAACATCCAAACTGGCTAGGCGCCCACAAAGCCAGAAAATTAAGTAGGATC
>NW_004949117.1:4349706-4396982 GCF_000317375.1 Microtus ochrogaster | reverse complement strand
TTTGATTTGCATTTCCCTGATCGCTAAGGAGGTTGAGCATGACCTCTTTAAAGCTATTTTTAGTTATGACTCCACCTTTTAAAATTGATAATTATATTTCTCCCCTTATTTGTTTAAGCTTGCAACCTGATTGTTTCCTCCACAAGAATATGTAATATAGTTTTAAGCTCCAGATCAGCGAGGCCTTATAATCACCACATTATATTGTAAAAAATAAATGTGATCTATTCTTAATATCACCATTTCTGACTAGATTTCCTCCTCCCTCTTCAATTCTGCTTCTTGGTAAAAATGTCCTGCAGCTACCCCTAAAAGAATGTACATAGTCACATAGCCTTGTTTTAAAATATGATTTTATTTTAACATGCAACATTTTGCAGTTGTATATTTAACAAAAAGAATGTTTGGATGTTTTTGAAGAAAGTATCACAGCTTGCCTAAGCCATTGTTTTAAATATTCAGAATCCAGCATGTTCTACATCTTCCGTGAATCTAAATTATCCCTTATTGAGATTTCTGTTCCATTTAGTATTGACTTCCCACTGGCACTGTAAAACCTTGTGTTGGCAGCACTCCTCAGCCTTCCTCACTTCATACAGATGATGGCTTGCTATTTTTGTAAGAGAACATTGCCACTTTTGCCAGAAGTCTTCCGTCTTGCAGGAACTGGCTTGCAGTGATGATTTCTTGGGCTTCAAATAGGGCAACAGCTGTCCCTGCTATACCAGGCTGTAGGCATGAGTTTGCCAAAGAGGCATTCATTATTCTAGAAGCAGAGAAATTATGATAATCGGCTGGGACATCCAGGTAACTTAAAATGGTTTTATAAACCTCGTAACATAACCTCCTTGTCCCCCAAATAAAAATAATCTAAACTAGATATTATTTAATTTTGTAAAGGTTTTACTAAGTTGTGGGAGTTCTCTTGTTTGAGATCTAGTGAGTGTCATGGACAGTATCTGTGCTATATAGGGAAAGTTACTCTGAATTTAAAGAGGACACCAGTGATTCGGCCTTTCTTCTGTCTTGCAGATTTACATATCCTAATTTCTTTTTTGTCAGAATTTGGTTTTAATTATGGATAAAATGAGATCATTCTACAAGGTGATGTTTAAGGTCTTTAAACACTAAAATTGCTTGTGATCTCAATTGGAATGAGATTAATAAATGAGTCAATAAAAGAAGTGACAGTTCATGCTCGTGAGGATGTGGAGTAAGGGGAATACTTATCCATTGCTGGCAGGAGCCACTATGAAAATCTGTGCAGCAGTTCATCAGAAAGATGGGAATACATCTTCCTCAAGATCCAGCTGTTCCACTCTAGGGCATAGCCAAAAGAATACTTCATCCTACCACATAGACAGCTGTTCAATCATGTTCATCGCTGCTCTATTTTTTTATAGCCAGAAGTTGGATAACCTAGATATCCCTCAACAGATGAATGTATAAAGAAAATATGGTACATTTACATAATGAAATATTATATGGATTTTAAAAGTCATGAAATTCATGAGTAAATGGATGGAACTAGAGAAAAAAATCATCCCAAATGAGGTAACCCAGACCCAGGAAGAAAAATATGGTATGTATTTGTTTTTATGTTGATATTAGCTGTTAAGTCCAATGGGAACCAAGTTACAGTGTGTAGAATCACACAAGTTAAATATAGAATAAGGAACTAGAGTAGACAGATTGTTTTCCCTAGGAAAGGGATATAGAGAATATAGTTATAGATGACTGGAGGGAGGTTCTGAAACTGGAGGATTAGCTGGAGAGGGAAAGAGAGAGGGGCATAAGGGAGGAAATTCAGAGAGAGACAGCTAAAATTGAGGCCATTTGAGGGTTATTTTGGGAGCCTGATACAGTAGACGCACCCAAAATTATATATGAAAACGATCTAAGTGAAATTGCCAAATAATGGGGGAGCCAGAGTCCCAAGTAGCCATTTCTTGTTGCCAAATGGTCAAGTTGGGTTATAACTAATTGAGTTTTTGGCCAAAGGTGTTTTGTGAGAGCCCCCCAGACAACCCAGGCTGTTGCCAAGGCTGTTGGTGGCTTTCCACAAACTGATAGCCAGATCCCATCACTGAAGACAACACCATACAACTCATTGAACATGGAGAAGTCAAGCTGGTGCCGACATAGAGCCTACACTTCTACATTCTAGTGTCTTTGGTCCAGGAAGGTACTCTGCAGGCTACCAAAGGAAAACATAAGCACCACCTAGCTACAAACCTTTCCATCTACAAGAATGACCAGCTGGAAATATATGCTGGTACAATGGGAGCACAAAGCTTGTGGAAGTAACCAACTAATATCTGATTGGAGTCAGGCCCACTCCATTAGTTACAACCCATGCCTAATGTTGTTTGGATGGTTAAGAACTTGAGAATAGATAGGTCAGGGACCTACAGGAAAAACAAACACTACTGTTATGTTAAAGGAATATTATCAATGAAATGACTCTTAATGACATTCTGCTATTCTCATAGGTCAGTGCCTTGCTCACCCATCATCAGAGAAGCTTCCCCCTGCAGCAGACGGGAAGAAATCCAGAGACCCACAGCCAGACAACAGGCAGGGAGTGAGAGACCTTGGATCACTCAGTCCTGAAAGGGATGACTCCATCAAATCCCTCCCCTTCAGGCTCCGGGAACTCTGCTGAAGAGGAAGTAGAAAAAATGTAAGGGGTTGGAGGACACCAAGAAATCAAGGCCTTCTAGACACAACAGGGCTGGCACTCATTTGGATTCACAGAGACTGTGGCAGCGTGCCCAGGGCCTGGACCGTCTGCAGCAGATGGGATCCTAGAACTGAACGGAGAAGTGGACACACGTCCTCAGCCCTAACCCAGACGTTATGGCCAATTTAGTTTTCATTTGCAAATGAAAATTTAGTTTTCTCCAAAGGTGTCCCACTGGGGAAATAAACCATTCTCAAGGTAAGTGGCATGCCCAACAGCAACTCACCAACAGAAAGTGAACTCAGTGGCTTCTCTGAAGGTTCTTGTTCTCATAATATTAAGTCAAGGCTTTTGTTCTAACATCCAGATTCTTTGTATATATTAGAATATATACATGCATGTTGTAGGAGCTGCGGGCTTGCTTTTTGTCCTGCCCAGCTCCCGCACGGATAGCTTTACACCAGAAATAACAACACACAAACTGTATTCATTTAAACACTGCTTGGCCCATTATATCTAGCCTTTTCTCTGCTAACTCTCACACCTGGACTAGCTCATTTCTAATAATGTGCGTAGCACCCCAAGGTGCGCTTACCGGGAAGATTCTAGCCTATGTCCATCCTGGGTTGGAGCTTCATCGCGTGTGCCCAGGAGAGGGGAGCATGGCCTCTGAGCTCACTTCCTCTTCCTCCCAGCATTCTGTTCTGTTTACTCCTTCCACCTATGTTTTAACCTATCAGGGCCAAGCAGTTTCTTTATTGCTTAACCAACGAAGTCAACAGATTGATGTATGACACTCCCACATCACATGCATGCGTATGTGTACACACACACACAGACTTCCAGTTTTGGGCTCTTACGTGATTTCTGTGTGTAATGTGTGTGTCTCTGAATCTTTATAATTTATTTCATGTACTTTTTCTTTGGCTTTTTTCCCCATTTGATTGCTTTTTTTTATATTCCTATTTTTTTTGTAATTCATCTCATTTTATTTTATTATTATTCTTGAGATGCTGGTATATTTTCTAATGAGAGACAGAAAGAATAGATCTGGATGAAAGTGAATGTGGGAAGGAACTGGGAAGAGTAGGAGGAGGGGAAGTTAATCAGGATATATTGTACAAAAAAATCCATTTTCAATAATATAAAAGAAACTGACCTGTGATCACAGAGTTTTTATATAAGAAAAGGGAAATCTTTTTGAAGTGGTCTCTATTTCCTTTTGCCTATCAACCTTTCAAAATAAATTTTGTTAACCCTGTAAATCCATAGATTTTACAAATTGACAGTTCCAATTGATTAGAGTAAAAAATAAAACATTATTGTGGGTTATATTTAACCTGGCATTTATTCAGAATTTATATTTGAACAACTCCTTTTAAGATCATTTGGGAAATATGACCTCAAGAAACCTGTCCTCCTGCCCTTCACTCCATTTCTCCTCTCTCTCTCTCCAGCTCTTCGTTTTGTTATCTGTTCTAGAAGTTTCCTGTGTTTGAAGATAAATCAAGTATTCAGTTCTTATTACATTACATCATTTATTTAGATCGTCTTTGGAAGATTTACGTAGCAGTTCACATGCGCTTGTGCAATGTCATATAGAAACTCAATGTCTCTTACGTTTATTAAATTTATTAGATCTTTCTCAAAGGAATGGATCACCCACTCACCTTTGAGCCAGCAAATACCCCAAGTAGGCTTCTTTTCTTTGTTCCACCAGGCACTATGGGATTCTGCCTAAAATGCTGTCTTCGCCAGCCACTTTTATACCCTCATGTTAAAGCAGCAAGAATATGACCTTGCTGTAGTACTTACAATTGTTCTCCCTAGTTATATGGATTTTGTTTTAGTGTGAAAAAGCATAAATCATTTGTTCTGTGTGAGAGAGGAAAAGAGAGGAAGTGCAGAGTTAATACACATTCTTTTAAAAAGCCTATGAAATGTAGTTTTTCATTAGATTGTGTAAAATTCTTGCTTACTCAAGCTAAAGGGGTATGGAAAGTCATAATTACCCCGTAGCAAGCTACACGAGGGCTTTTGGAAGAGTTAAAGTATGGTATTATTTATAGAAAAAGGTAATATTTTCCGTGTTTTCCAGCCTCAATTTGTCTTGTTGTTTTAACACATTACATGTTATAATGTAATCTATGAGATAGAAACAATACCACGAGTCCTAATTAAATTAAAAGTAATTACCAGTTGTACAGATAGGGCTTTCAATTGAGCAGCAGGAAGTTGATATTTTGTCATCCCCAGTTTATCTCCATGCAGCGAGCACTATTCTTTGTACCCATTATTAATGGCATTTTCTCGACGGTCATGAAGAGTGTGGGAAATAAGGAACAAGAAAGAACAAAAGAGAGAGAGAAATTACAGGAGGCTCAGAGCAAGACGGAGACCGAGAGGGGATCTTTTGTAGTTTTTCTTCACTTAGGAAACGGGAGATCTGTCACACACTGGGGGACCCTACTTCTGCCCTTCACTCACCTGGCAGAGAAATGTTTCCAAGCCCATGGTCATAGCACATCCTAGTTCTTCCTAGCCACAAACAGAATTCTCAAAAGAGAATCTTGCATATTCTGTTTTCAGTTTGGTTTTTGATGTGAGAGGTTTTCCATTTTCACGAGGAGGGGAAAATAGTTCCAGCTCCCAACAGGAATTTTATTTGAGAAAGAGAGGCAAATGGCAATATATAAAGATGTCCTACTGTCAAGTTTCTTATTCTGCTTCTCAATTGGGCGTCTTTTAACAATTGGAAGCAATACCATTTTCCCACCAGGAGACAGAGTACAGGCTTTTTGAGAGCGTTTACAGGGTGATGTCCATTTGATTGACCGTTATCTTGCTAGCACGCTGCTGCTACAAATATGAGCAATTATTGAGAAAGCAGTCAAATTAAATTTTCATAACTATAAAACTGCATTTTACCTTAGGGGCACAGCTTCCTACCTATTTCTACAATCTATTTTCTATGCTTTATATTAAATCTAAACAAATGAATGTTTACCAATATTAATATTTTAACATCATATGCCAGTCTGTGCCCTTTCTCCCAACAACTTTTTGCCTTCCTAAGAAAGTTCTAACATTGAGTTAAACTTTCCCGATGTATCATGAGTCATTTAGGATGGGCTTTTCTTACTAGGTTCCTTCCTCATTGCTAATATCAGACTAAAGCTAATGATTAGCTGGCAGGAAATAAAGTCTGAAAATTTTTAGGTCACCCTTACCAAGGTTTTAAAGGCTAACACTACCCAAAGCCATAGCCAGCTAGACGTTAACATCTGTTTTCAATGGCAATGACATGTTGTACCCCTCTCCTGTGTCCACGGCCAGCATTGCTAAGTATTTATTGGCTCTGAGCAGCCATTTGAAATGAGTTCAGTTGACACACAAGCTACATGTCGTCTGACTGCCGCCAACATAGATATGTGATCTTTGTGCTGCTGCTGCCTGGTCAGTTTGGGATCTTGATGGCTCTCACCATCTACAGCCACACTGGGAAGCCCAGATCCCCAAACAGTAGTCTCATTTGAATCACTGGGCCTTGTTATTCGATTCTACTTGCCCTTCAGATACAGCCCAAGACCTCCCCACTTTATGTAACATGAAGTTTCCTTAGATTGTCCAGAACCAGACTGACTCTTCTTCTCTGATGCTATGACCATTTGTGTTGATTATTTTTGGGCAGCCTAAGATTTGCCTGTTGTCTTCTTGGTCTACCATCTGGCTATTGTCACCCATTTCTGTTCAAAGAGTCCCAAGGTGAACAGTATAGTACATCCTTATTCATAGCCTGTGCTTTATATTTGGCTTCTTCATAATCTTCCATCTTGTATGACTCAAGGTGTCTTATGAGTTAGTATTATCTAGTGTCTGGACTACTGGGGAGTCTCTCCTTTGCCCCACCCATGAAGACAGTGTAGGCAGCTAGAAAATACCTCATGGATATCTCTTATCAAAATTCTCAGGGATATTGCCAGAAGGCCTCTGTAGATAGATGTTCTTGGAAACTCCTAATGGTATAGTGTTTTGTAGGGCTCTGCTTAGATGCTTGGCTCTGATTTGTAGTCTGCTCAACCCAGCTCAGTCTCATCAAGCATCACGTGTTTGTTATTGAAGTCTCGGATCACCTTCATCAGGAAGGCATCTACAGAACCTGTCCACACTAGCTACCACACCCTTACCTTTCCAGAACTTGAACAACTTTTTGACTTAGTGAGCACGGAGGTCATTTTGATAAAAGGAGTGATTTGACCTGTGCTAACCCTCATCTGACATTAAGTGCCCGGATTTTGTAGGACAGTATAATATTAATGCATTAAAAAAAATGGAAATCCCAGGTGATGTAATTAGGACTAACTTCTCACTTACAGAGGTTAAGAGCCTTCTTGTTCTGATGCTGAGGTCTCCTCTGGACTAAAATTGGGCAGACTACAATTAAGATATTTCCCAGTCCATTCAGTGATGTTTTCTGGCGGGACAAAAGAAAACCTAACCAGGTAAGTGGTGCGAACAGGGGTGAAGGGAGCAATTCTTAGAGTCCCCGCAGGCTGGTGATAGCCACGTTCCTGGATGGTATTCACCATCCACAGTGCTCATAGGAATCAGGTGACACTAAGGATCTCCACTGCTACTGCCTTGACCTGACTGCACTAGCCCTTGTTGGTAGAAATGTTATGACCGTGTTCTGACCGCATCCTCAGGTCTGTGTCATGGGGACAAGGAAAAATGGCAGGGAGAAAAAAAAAAACACTCAACCCTTTGTTTTTTTTTGTTTTTTTGGTTTTTTTTGAGTAAATTAAAACAATTACTTCTTTTGGAATAGAGCGTGAAGAAGATTTACAGAAACACCATTTATTAACCTCAGGGATAATTGCCAGTTTGTACCTGGACTAGTTTTTACAAAGTTGAAGAATATAAGGATATAAAATGTTTACTTTTAGAACTAATTTTTGTCTTCTATTAGAGATACCTGTGTAATAGGCTGAGTGATGTTTTATCTTCTTAATGAGTATTCAGTCTCCACCTTTTCATCTATTCCATCCTGACATCTTTTTGTGATTTTAACATTTTCTGCCTTAAAATGTTCATGTCATAGCCATGTCCAAAGTGAATGCCACCCTGTTCTTCAGGGGGAAGGACTCTGAAATAGTCACTAACCTTCTGCATCATAAACATTTATTCAAACTGAAATGGCTTTGGTAAATGAGGAGAAAGAGAATGAAAGAAGTGTAGGAAACGACGCGTGCCTTCCCCACAGCGCATGCCGTGCAGCAGTGGGAAGAATATCGGTGTTTCTCCAGGGAACAAATCCTACAGTCTCAGGCAGGGAAAGACAGTTTTGAATCCTGGCCAATGGCTGCCCACCTTTCTTGGACACACAGAACAGGCCTAGGCAAATAATCAGCAGCATTTTTATCTCTCCCTGTGCTGAGCACTAAGCTAGGTGCTTTGGGGAAGCCTGCCAGAAGGTGTGTACACGGTGCATTGATACAGCTGCACACTCTATTCTCGCTCTCAACTTATTCTCAGAGGTCTTCTTTCTCGGGAGAGCAGCTGGACAGGCTGCCTCTTCCCTCAGCAAAGCGATGCCAAGCGTTGGTTTCTGAAACTGGCCCCCTGATGCGTGCGTGCCTTTGTTTCCTGAGGGACCCTAGTTTCTACTACCCAGGAAGCTCCAAAATAGACCTGCTTTGTTGAATCACCAATCGATGCTTGGGATTTTCTAGTGCAGCAAATAAAGTTTAAAAAAAAAAAACCCTCCTCTAAATGCTCCACGTAGCATTCTTTTCTTAAGTAGAACTTTCTGATTTAGACAGATCGTAAAATTTAATACTGAGACAACTTATTTACTTCAAAATTACTCTCTGATTCATCTTAACATCTTACTTTGTTTAAATTTTTATTTATCCAGTCGCTGAACTATCTATTCTGGTACTTGGTGCTTTTTACGTGGCAGACTATATGTTTGTTGCTAGGAAGAGAGGTAATGAAGGTGACAAGCACATTGTATTACGGAACTAAACGTCATATGGGAATTCTGCACCGGTGGCCTTTCTACGCGACGTTCAGTCACACTAACGCAAGGTGATTTCTATCATTATGAATTTATGAAAGCAGGCTTAGTGGCATGCCTGGAATTCTAGGGATTGGGAAGCCAAAGGAAGTTGACTGTAGGTTTGAGGCCGGTCTGGTCTATAAAGAGAGACCCCGTCTCGGGAAACAAACAGACAAAAGGAGCCAAGCTAGCAAGCAAATAAGAATTTCTGTACCGTCTGCCGTAGAAGAAGTGTGCGCTGGTGCCTGCATCTCAGGGCCTTGCAGTGGTGTCTGTCTTTCTAAACATAATTTAAATGATTGTGGACATGAAGTGGAAAATATAAATAAATATAAATAAATAAAAATAAAATAAGAAATGAACTGAGATGAGAGTTGGAAGCAGAAGAGAACAATTACAAAAGGGTTGGGGGTTTTCATGGAGAGGATTTGGAAAAGCTTGAAAGAGAAAGCTGCAATTGAAACTAAAGTAGCTGTTGAGAAGAGACAGAGGAGGAGGGGGTGGGTGGCAAGACCGCCTTCCTGAACCGAACAAACAGACCCCTGTCCCCTATCATTAACGGGCGTAAGGCCATTTTTATCAAAGGAAAAAAATGATGTAGATTGAGACCTAAATCTAAATGTGCAGGTAAAGGCCACGGACATCTGTTCAACCCTTTGGAAAACTGAGGGACAACAATCCTTGTCTGCGCTAGGAAGGAAGAGACTGGGTCAGTCAGCCAGGCACAGCGGTTGCTAGGATGCTACGTTAGGAAGCAGTAAGAGTCCAGTAAGTGGAAGTCGAGGAAGCTGGAGGAAGAGGAGAGATTGGGAAGTGAATGAACAGGTGGCTGATACAGCACCCAGTCTAATCAGAGGCTGAGCGCAGGGGTCCTGCTACTGTGGGAACCGAGAGGGCTGTTCAGCGGGCGCCTTCTAATATCCGTGTCCCATGGCTGAGCCACAGATTGGATATTGCAAGTGTTAAACTCTAGGTGCTTTGCAAAACAAAAGACAAAACAAACAAAAAAGCCAAAAACCCTGACTAGTCACTGGCCAAGGTAACATCATAATAGAAATGAACTGAAGACAATCTAGAAACAGGTATATGACCCAATGACGTAAGCCGATTTACTGCCAATCACAGAACGAAGAATTGACCCCCAGTGGGAAGAAACATCCTTCTTCCTCATTACTTTGTTAGAACCACGTGGTTGCTTCTTTGCTCCAAACAAAGACAGCAAAGGTACATTTTTATCTTAGTAGTAAAAGGAATGACCAAGATTTAATGTGCAAGTGGCGTGTGCCAGGCCTGCCTGCACAGGCTAAGGTGCCAGGGAGAACCGGCCATTGCTGGGGCCTGCACAGGCTGAGGTGCGCAAGAATGATGATCCTATAGCTCCTTCCAGAGCTGATCATGATCCAATGCGAGCACCGTCTTCCTCTACTCTTAAACTCTATATAGACAGAAATAACTGAAGCCTGATATCAAATTTGTGTGAGGTTCTTTGCCCTGTTTTTGCTTGAATACCTGGCCCATACAGCAATCCTCATGCTAAAGCAGAAAATGGGAAGGAATACACAGTAATTGCTAGCTGGTTATTTGGTTCTTCTGAGTTCTTAGCTTCAAGGATTTTTCAAAATATGTTATTTTTTTTCTTCTGCATCACATCCCAGAGTTGCTAAATCCAGAAACTGAAGCATTTTGAAAGCAAATCAATTCTGGGTGAATCAAAGCCCTTGGAACATTGCCCTAGGATTTTAAAGACAGAGTTTAATAGTGAAAAAGGTTTCGTTTGTAGAGGAAATCTCATTTATTCAAGGCTACCCCATTCTCTTCCTCTTGGTTTGCAGGGCATGAGATGTGAGCCAGTGTCCCACCTTCACCTCTAAGGAACCAGGAGGTCACCAGTGAAGGTGGAGGTCACCTGACCCGGAGTACCTGTGAGGCTTTGCCTCTTTATCTCTGAGGGAATCTGAAGCTGGTGGTGGCTGTTTCTGAGCTCTTAGAATTAGGCACTTCCTTTCTTCCGTCCTCCCTGGCTGCTTTTCTGGTTGCGATCTTAGGACAAGCAGCTGGAGCTGGGTTGATGTGCTGTGCAGTGGGCTCTCCTTGTGAGATCCTCACGTTGACTAGGTCTGTGTTATTCTTGTTTCTTGCCCTCTGCAGCACCGGCGATGGATCCAAGACAGCGGAAAAGGAGAAATGACGTGTCACAAAGTCGGACTCTAACATGAAGCTATAAATCCCGCAACCGGGGACAAGTTACGTAATGCTCGGAGTACTCAGTTTTCTTATCTAAGGAATGAGGGTAATGAAACCTACAGTCCAAAGGAGCCTGGGACATTAAGCGAAGCAAAAATGTAGAGCATAGGGCAGCTGACTAATAAACGGGACCACGTGCTACTGTTCGCAGCCCGGTGGAGAATAACAATGAAAGTGGGATGCCAACAAAGCCCACGCAGAGCTGCTGGGGAGACTCTGGTACAGGGTCTCTGGCTGGAACGCCTGCCAAGTCAGGAGATGCTCTCCCAGCCTTTGTAATGCGCTCTGGAAGTTGACCTTCATTCCACAGTGATTTTACCTCTTACGACCTAAAGGGCAGCGCGAAGCTACGCTAACCCGAAAGACACTTTCGATCCTCTTCCCTTCCGAGTTCAACCTATTTTTTTCAGAGGCCTAAGTTATCATTCTCTGTGGTACCACCACCCTTGATCCTTTCCAACCAGGGCCTCTTTTTGTATTGTATTAAGGCAGTATATTGCAAACCGTGTGCTGCTATGCTGCTAATTCTCTGCTTCTCGGGGCTGTCCTGTCCCAGTGAAATCGGGATTTCCTGGAGTATGAGGGACTAGAGTCCCCCCTGCTTATCACCACTGCCGACCTTGTGTGGCTGAGCACAGAGAACAGCTAAACTAATTGCCATAATGAGATGAAAAGAGTAATAGCCTTTTTTCCCCCTTATACCAAACAAAACACAGTAAAGATGGGGATACATTTCTTCCCTTAATAGATGATAAATTTTTATCTCAGCTACTGAGGGATATTTATTTATTTATTTATTTTTGCCTGTTAATTTTCTACATTGTGGGCTTGCTTTCTTCTTCAGCCATACAGAGGCACAGAGTTTTAACTGAGAAGGCAGGCACACTTTACAATCATTTTATTTAAATTTCACATTGGAATTGTGGAGACCTTGCTCAACCCAAGTCTGTGGTGATAGCAATCTGGTACCCTGAACTCAGGATATTTGAGTCTAGATCACTGGGCCTATTTATCCTTCCCACAGAAGCCAAATGACTTCCTTGTTTGCTGTGTTATGTGCGTTTTCTCTGCCTTAGACCGTCTCTTATTTGCCCTCATTCAAATCTCTCAAGGGATTTACACATCTAAGATGAAAGATGTGCCCAAGACAAGGATTTCTGATTGACCTAGAGTAAGGTGAGCTGGAGTTTTGCAGAGGAATTTACAATAAGTACTCACATTGTTTTGAGAAATCTCTTTTAGATTTCTAAAGTTGAAAAAGACACATTCATGTATGTGTATATACACATATATGCCAACAGACATTTGTTAAATTTCCTCTTCTTCTTACAAAGGACTAGCCATACCAACATTCTGGGCAGTTGTCTATCCCAGGGTAACCAAACACGATGCCAGAAAATCACCAGGGCAAATCCTATGGCGGAGGTCAGAATACGTATTGGGGCTACTCAAAGTCAAACCTTACGGGAGAAGGAGCTACAAAGTCAGTGATTCATTCCTCTGTGGTCCTCTTAGCGTTCCTTAAGTCAGTTTCTTTCCCTTTCTTCCCTGTCTTGTATTACAGATCTGTTACTTTGTAGTGAATTGTTCCAAAATGTAATAATTTAAACACCAGTCATTTATTATTTCAGGTGATTTCTGAGAGTAGAGAATCCGAGAGGCTGAGTCAGGTCTGGACCAGAGTATGACAGTCCCGAGGTCAAGAGGTTAAGGGGACAGGCTGAGGCTTTGCTTCGTCTTGTCTTTGGGCTTTTGGTAGTGTTGCTGACCACCTGACTTTCCTTAAATCCAATGATGAGAAGGAAAGAGGTGTGGGTGTGTGGAGCAGTCACTTAAACAAAATGGAAGCCACGTTGTCTGTTCTGACCCACACTCGGGAATGATAACACCTGACTTCTGGACTGTTCTATTACTTCATTTCTGTCTGCTATAAACAGACGCTAACATCTAACATTGAAGTTTACTGTGTTTAATTAATGTTTATTTGAAGCCAAAATGATTTGTAGCTTCAAAATACTAAACAGTAGAGGGCGGTGTCGGGGTGCATGGCCAACGCACTTTGAAAGTAAAGATATGGGGCATGTGTTCTGGTCTGGAAAGATAACCAGGTGACTTATATTTTCATCAGATTGGCTTCTAAAAATGTAGAGAATCGGTAGGCAACATCCAATTTTCCAGAAATGTTATTGCTATTTCTAAATGACCTATCTGAGATTTTTGTTTGTTGTTTGTTTTTTGATTAGTACATGCTTTTTTGGTCCAGATCAAGAGCAGGAGCAGAGAGACATGAAAGTGATACTGACTTGGATGCTGTGCGGACACTCACAAGGGAGGAAGGACACTGTCTTCGATGAGCTTTGTCTTGCCTATGGAGAGGGGACTTTACATCGGTAAACTACAGGAACATTGACTACTGCCAGCTGTTTCTATCACTGATCCTGAATGGTAAAAACCGAGGCATCTCCTCCTCCAACAGAAGATGAGTTTTTGGTGGGGCGCATGAGACGACAGAAAACACCCCCAGAACTGGTTTGGGTCCTGTAAGTCTACACTGCAGTACTCTGGGGAACATGATTAGTGTAGTAAACTAGCATTATTGGTATTAACAACCTGATGAGACTTTGCAGTCTCCATGGTAATTGAGCATCTCCACCTTCACCATATCTCTAGTTCTGCAAAGTGTACCACAGATCCACGCAGAATAGAACCTCTGTTGTCTATGAAGAGACATTTTTGAAGTCATAAATCTTTTTAAGGTCTCAAATGAAAACTTTGCCTAAAATGAAATTTGCTCTGGTGTGTGTGTGTGTGTGTGTGTGTGTGTGTGTGTGTGTTTGTATACATTCCTGGCCCTCATCATCCTTCTTCCTATTTCACCAACTGATCACACCCATCCTATTGCTGTATAGTGAAAAGTCTTTAAAAAAAAAAAACAAGGAAACAGGAACACAATGAATTTAAGTAATGTATTTAGGATTATTATGCGATTGATAATCGATAGTTTTGATGTTGACCTCTATGTTAGTCCATAATAATCGATAAATCTGACATCGCTAGTATAAGACCTGCATAAGGAAATGAACGGACAGAAGAGAGTTCTGTGCCATGAGAAGTGTAAATAACTGTTGATCCCCCATCTTCTCTTATTTTGAGAAAGTAGCCATCAGATGCAAGGACCACCATCTCAACAGATGTCTAATATGATGACCTCTGCTAAAAGAGGCTCCTGTCTGAGCTTTACAAAAAGATACCATGGTTTTTATTTTTCATTTTTTGGAAACACATTGCCGGTGTTTGTAGGATTGACAAAGGAACAAATTGGACGCCCCTGGGTTTGCTCTGGAGCCTGAAAACCTTTGTGGAACAAAATGCACATTAAAGGGATGTTTCCTCTCTCTTAAGGAGGGCCTATTCTAGTCAGAACTGGAAGGAAATTCAAATGCAAAAAGGTGAAAATTAAAAGAAGGACAAATAACAACAAATGGCTGCCTTGTAAATACAAAGCCACATCCGCTCCCAGGACTGTTATGTCTGCAAACTATTTGAACAACAGTTAATACGCGTATTCCCGGTGAAAGCGAATGCTAACTGATGTTTCATCTGACTGCACCCTTTGTTGAGCGTGTTCAGAAACGGAGAGCTGGGAGATAGGGATTTCTGCACTCTTTGCATTCAGATGAGTACATGTGCCCACCAAAGAAAATGAAGAGTTTTCAAGTTCCCCAAATATTCCTTTGCTAATATTCATCTCTGTCAAAAAAAATAATAGCCCGCTTTGCTTGGATTAGCTGAACATCCATCTACTTTTCATTGATGGTTTCCCTTTCTCTCTACTCCCCTACTGAGATAACGGACATCATGGGTCACGGGCCGCTGGAACTTTGACTTTCCTGTTGTTTAGCAGGCTTGTGTTATGGGCTAACACAGGGTCAGCAAAGAGTACCACTTTGACTATTCTGTAGCAAGGGAAGGCCAGGGAGTTTTTATTGGCCTGATTTCTGCCCTATCCTCTACACTCTTAACTGCAAAAAGGAAACACGATAGGACTAAGTACCTGGGTTTGGGGGTAGACTGCACAGTGCTTGGGTCATAGATATTGCAGGCAGTCATGTGTTCTAAGTTGTATAAACTGTCTTCTCCTTCCCTTCCCCTCCATTTTATTATTTTTCTCATAAAATATCAGAAGCCCAGATTATATTACTTTATATGAAAATAAAGGTGGTTCTCAGTGGTTGGATATGTGGTTAAAAGCTAGCCCAGAGGATGTACTGAAATTCAAAATTGTTTGAGTTTTTGACTACTTGGCTTCAAATTCATGCTAGAACAGGTACTGTATTTGATTATGTCATCTAGTTTTCCTAAATCTCACTTACCTCCTGTATAAAAGAAAAGAAAAATTAGTTATGCAAAATAACCTGTTTTCTCTAATCCAGAAATAGAGGAAGCCAGAAGAAAAACTATGTCTCATAATAACTCAGTTTACTGAGTAATGTATTTATGGGGACCAAACTAAAAGACCCCCAGAAGATGTACATCATCCCAATAAATCCTGCTGGTTGTCCATTTTGCTTTATAAACGAGGACACCAAGGCTCATAGGCAGTGCTTTGGGAGGTCGGTGGCAGAATTCTTTCTGTAGGCTTCTCTTACATTCTCGCATTCATGCTAATTACACCGTGTACAAAGGAGTTCCACGTATGTTTACAAAACAAACCCTTACTATACTTTTGTAATTACAAAGTCTGCCACTAAATTACTGTTTCATGTGTTTGTGTTTCAATTATTAACGGTGGCGGCGTATAACTAAGCAGAAAACATGTCATTTCTATGATAATAAGTGAACGCAATTAGCAGCATGTCTACTCCTCACACAAAATATATTCATTTGCATTCTGTCTCCTTGTTTTATTTAGCTGTGTTTAGGCCAAGTCATGTCATTTCTATGTTACCTCTTTTTTTGATCTAGAGAACTCTGTCTTATTTTATAAGTGTTTTCATGTTGTCTAAATAAATAGAAATAGGAGGGGCGATGAACCCAGTCACTTGGTTATTTTCTGATTCTCTTCTTAAAGATCCCACTTAATGATACGTGTGGTGATTACTTTCAAACTCCTGAGATTTGTGTCTAATATATCTTTGCAAATAAATTATATGATTTTTTAATCACCCGATCTAGCTTCCTGAGCAGTAAGCCAAGACTCTTTATTACTTGTAAGCCACGGGCAAATGGGAACGTAGCTCCGTAACTGTCTGCGCTGCATCCACTTTATATTAACCGAAATTCTTGGGATGATATGTAGTGGAAATGCAGCTTAAAATAGTACAAGCAAACACGAATTAATGTAGGGAACTCAGGGAGTGAGAAAAACTCAAATACAAGAATGCAGCGGAAGCAAGGAATGAATTGAGCTCAGAAACACAGAATCCAGCCAATTTGGCGCATCCCTATGTTTTCCGAGTGTCTGCCTCCCTCTTTTATACGTCTGCCCTCTGGTTTATTCTGCTTTAATTTGCCACCCATCCACAGACATGGCAGTGTCACCATGTTCTTATATTATATGGCAGCTCCGTTTATTTGACATCTTACAAATTGACCACACAATTGTGATTCTGAAACTACATTACTAGAGATAAGAGGTCTCACCAGGCAATCTAAGCCAGCACTCACACACATGCACAGATGACCATACTCAAATGAACAGAGTATGTGAAAGCAAAAACCAAAAAGTTTCTAGAAACTTCCTACTTGATATTGGTTAATTTTTGACTTCACGTGGAGACCAAACACACTCTGGTAATATGGGTAAGAACAGTGGCTCCAACAATTGTGGTAATAATAGATCAATAGTCACTGTGGAGTTGTCAGCCTCAAGCAAGGTAGTGTGGGAAATGCCTTAAAGCATAACCAAAATTCAATGCACAGTGCCGTAAGATGGAAATGTTATTATCTCATACAACAATAATATCTTGCCAGCATTATTACATGATGAAAAAAAAAAAGGCTTACGAAGGGCAAAGCCATCTCCGACATGCTCAACCATGCTCAGAGCTAGGTACATGCTAGGGATTTTAAGGCTGAAAAATGCTTGCTTCCAGTCTCTAAAGTTTCCATTATGCAGGCTGGTGCGATGGCTTAGCAGGTGGATGTGCTTGCCTTGATGACCTGGATTAAATACGCAGAACTCATGTAAAAAGTAGGAGGGGACCAACTCCAAAAGTTTTCCTCTCACAGCTGAACAACTACACATGTATGTACGTACATGTATGAGTGTATGTATGCGCACACGCACCCTCTCCCTCACACACACAGAATAATAAATACAAATCAAAATTAAAATACATAGATCATAATTGCATTTGCTTGTCATGGTTTGTCCTCAGCACAGAACTTCAGGGTCAACACCTGAAAGCTGAGCATTCAGAAACTACCATGTTACCTACCATGTTGTGATGGATTAAGATTAATGGACAGGTGAAACAATTATGCAAATTACGAGGGAGTTGGAGAGGCAGCGGCAATTATCTCAGGTAGGTCTTAGGCGCTGGTCGCTTAGTGAGGGTCTCCTTTGGATTTTATCGCCCCCGCCACGTTTCTTTCTGATGTCGACGTCTATGCTTTGCGTATGATTGGTATCAATTTGGAAGCTAGATAAGGCTGCTGTTTGCTTTACTTTCTCAGATACAGTCTCCCTGCGCAGCAGAGCTGTTTCCGTTGGGATTAGGAGTGTGTCATCATGTGCCCTTGTTTGCTCTCTCTAAAATCTCAGTGTTGGAGTTCTTGGAGTCTCTTGCTTAATGTAATTTATTTTAGCATTTAAATAACGCTCAACAAAGAATGTTAAAGGAATGATTGTTTAATCATGAATAGGCAGATGAAAGGGCAGATCTTATACCTTTTAATACAAACATTTCTGTGTGTGAGTACATAATTTTAGTGGAAGGCATATAGATAGATGATAAATGATACACACACACGCACATAGATACAGATAGGTAGGTAGATATATACTATGTTTTTTTATTCCTATTAGAGAAGCCAAAGTGTTCTCCGAACGGTACATACTGTATTGTACTCTCTCATCAGCTCAGGGGTCCCCCTTTGAGTACAAGCTTATTAACATAAATACTGCTGCAATTAATGATGTTTGTCAATGCCATGTGTTGGAACAATAGCTTGCTTTTTAATACTAGTTTTCTTGATAACTAGCATGATAAACATTTGGGTTGTTCATTCAATATGCCTGGCTACACACCTTCGGGTCTGACAGGAAATACAAGTTTTGATCACAGCGTAATTTGTAGAAGAGGAACCTGTAAAATCCCTTTCTTTTTGTGGTAATGATTGACAATATTTGCAGTGTAGTCCCCTTAGGTAGCTGTGGCCTCATCTGATTTGCAGGAGAATTCGAAGATGACTGAGTAAGAGCTGGATTGGACTTAGCAAATAGTGCTTTATGTGATCAGTTGCTCTAGGTTGCTGTTTATATTTCCTCATGGGTTTGCATGTATTCTTTGTCCAGTTACTTCCTTGGACCTACTTTTGCCTGTTATTTGGAAGGGTTTTAAATTTTTAAAGGACTAATTCCATATATTCCTTAAAGTGTCCGTTGTGCAGTAGTTTTGCTTATATCTTTTATTATACAGATGTTTGATATTTTATGTGATCAAGTTTATCAGTGCAGTGTTTTATCCTGCTATGTGTTTGTTGTTTAAGAAATCCTTTGTCAGGATTCTGTAAGGGTATTATCTACTTTTTAAACATTGTTTTAAAATTATGTATTTCATGCTTAGATCCTTGTGTATCTTTGAACTTTTGGGGGAATTTAAAAATATTATGTATATTGCAAATATTGCCAATACCTGGACCTGTACTTTGTTCTACCTAAGCTCCCTGCATCTGCAGAGAACTCCCTCCTGCTGGCTGTCTCTGCTGCAGCTGGTCTCTGCACTTCTCTTTTCTACTTGGGAGGATTCTATGACTCAGATGAAGTTCTGACCCTGATTAGGTCTGGATGTGCCGTGTGGCCATTTCCTCCACATTGAAGGCAGACTTCTTAAGGAGTATGCTGTGAAGGAAAAGTGAAACAGCAGGATATGTTAGGTCAGGACGTTTATAAGGATGTGGAAACAAGAATTTTCTAGGGCTGTGGTTCTCAACCTTCCTAATGCTGCAACCCTTTAAATACAGTTCCTAAGGTTGTGGTGACCCCCAACCATAAAGTTATTTCTTTCTTTTTTTGTATTATATGAGAGAATGGTTTATTTTCAGTAAATAGATGCAGCATAATACAAATGGAATAGTATCCTGTCATTTGTGGCAACAGAAATGAGTCTGGATGACATTATGTTAAGTGAAATAAGCCAGGTATAGAAAGACAATGACTGGATGTTCTCATTCACGTATGGATATGAAAGATGAATCTCATTTAAGTAGAGAGGGAAATGATAGCAGGAAGGAAGGGAAGGTGTTTTCTTTTTTATTGGGGGGAAATATTTTTTTTATTTACTTTATTATTTTTTTTATTGAGAAAAGGAAAAAAAAACAAGTTTCCACCTCCTCCCAGCCTTTCCCTCCCCCCTCCCCTCCCTTCTCCCCCTCCCCCACTCCTCTCCCCCTCCCTCTCCAGTCCAATGGGCAGTCAGGGTTCCCTGCCCTGTGGTGCTACTTCATAACTATAATTTTGATACTGTTATGGATTGTAATATAAATATCTGGTATGTGACCTCCAAAAGGAGTCTAGAATCACAGGTAGAGAACCTCTGTTCTCTGAGAAGGTGAAACATTCTATTGTGTAGGAAAGCTCCAAATGATGGGAAGCAAACAACTGGAAATAGCTCCAGGAAGTCCCTGAAACTGGGCAGACTCACTAGAGCCTCTCCCTCCCCAGGGGTCTAGGAGCAGTGAAGATGCTCGGAGTCACTCTCAGATAAGTCAAAGAGTAACCCGAAAGAAGCAGAGGCCAGCCCAATTGCCAAGAAGAAGCAAAAACCAGCCGCTCTGTTTAGAAGAGGCTCAGACCAACTCGGCTACCTGGAACATCTACACCCAGTTGAGCTGCCTGCAAGCTGTATATCTGGCTCCGGGTTCCCAGCTTTAATTTTCTGCTCCCATAAGTAACCCCTAAGAAAACATATTGCTTCACCAATTCAGCCTTTGAGGTATCTATTTTTTGGTCTCTCATCAGTTCTTATCTAGGGTGAGTAGGTATGTGTGTATGTGTGTGTGTATGTGTGTGTGCATGTCTGTGTTGTGTTTCCCCAGGAAAAGTCTGTCACACAACACTGTAATAATGGCCTTGGGTAAATCAATGACTAAGTGCTCATTGTCCATCCTCAGGGAGCAATCTTGAGGAAGATGTCACTTTTTTTTGCTTTAAATGTCCTGTGAGGATTAAGTCTCATTAATAGTTATCTCCTCATTCAATTTGTTCATTCTCATACTGTGGATGAATGTTTCTCTCTACTCTTCTTGTTCTCTCCTCTTACACTTCCTCATTTGAATCTCCAGGGATCCAAACAAAGAAACTTCTTGTACCAGTTGGAAAAAAGAAAAATCTTGGTGTAACCAAGGAACTCATGGAACAAAACAAAAGTAGCCTGGCAAGGAAATTTCATTTTTTTTCTCAGAGAATATCTAATCTATATATTTTATTTATTATTAAACTTTCTTTCTATTTATTCTTTTTGTTTGTTTGGTTTTTGACACAGGGTTCCTCCGTAGTTTTGGAGCTTTCCTGGAACTAGCTCTTTATGTCTTTCACATCATGCATCTCCATCCCAATCATTTCCACCCTTTGCCCTTGCAAACTCCCAAACAAAATAAAATAAAATTTAAAAGAACATGATAACAACAAGGAAATTGCAAATTTATGAAAGGTATTTTAAAATATTTTAAAAATCCTCCATCTAAACTTTAAATATCCTTTACTACATGCATTGTTGGTTCAATGTGTTTATTTTACACAATTAGTAGAATATCAATGCATGGTATTAATCTTATATTTCACTTGGAAAATGTTAATTTAGCTTGAGCAATGGCTAAGGTTATGGCTGTAGGAGCTAAGTGTTAGAAGATGTAAAGCTTTCATAACAGGCATTCATAAATGCTGATAATAGAAGTAACAGCACAAAGAAGATGAAGGTGACAAGGAAGCTGGGCAGTGGTGATGCACACCTTTAATCCCAGCACTCGGGAGGCAGAGGCATGAGGATCTCTGTGAGTTGGAGGCCAGCCTGGTCTACAAGAGCTAGTTCCAGGACAGGACCCAAAGCTACCAAAAACCCTTGTCTTGAAAAGAAAAAGAAAAAAAAACACCAAAAAGAAAGAAAAGAAAGCAACAATAAAAATGAAAATGAAGGGTCTCTGATGTGTAGATGTTTTCCCAACACTCCACCCTGTAGAGAAGTGAAACCCATAAAATAGTTCAAAGGACTCCCCAAAATCACAAGTGTCACCCCAATGTTATTTAACCAACAAACCTAGTTGCTGAGATTTGAAAAAGTAAAAGAAGGTTTCCATGTGAATGTAGCTTCCATGAGGTGTCACCCATGTCGTTGGTGGACTTTTAACTGACACAGTGGGCTTTGAGCCACCGTGCTTCCCTAAGTGGACCTCCACCCCTTGTCTTGTATATAACCCAGATAAACTCAGCAATCCACCTATCTAATCCGACTAAAGAGAAAAATTTCTCGAATCTGCAGCAGGCACTGTGTCTGGGTGGTGTGGTTTGAAGAAGAGTGGCCTCCAGAGGCACAGTTTTAAATGCTTGGTTTTTTGGGAGTGGTACTGTTTGACAGGGATTAGGAGGTGTGACTTTATTGGAGGAAGTGCATCACTGGGGGTGGGCTTTGGAGTTTTGAATGCACAAACCAGGTCCAGTGCCCCTCTCTCTTGGTGCTGCCTGTGGATACAGAGGATCCTGATGTTGAACTCTGAGCTCCCACTCCAGCATCATGTCTGCCCGTGGGCTGCCTTGCTTCCCACCATTAAGGTAATGGATTAAAGGTCTGAAACATTGTAAGCCATCCCCAATTAAATGTTTTCCTCGTGAGAGTTGCTGTGGTCATGGTGTCTCATCATTGCGATAGAACACTGACTAAGACACCTGGTAAAGAGAAGTTTATTCCCGTCTCGGCAAGAAAAGTCATATGATGATCGCTCTGAGCAGAAGTGTGGCTTTGCAGGTGAAGAGAGTTATCCAGATACCTTGAGAGAAGTTCCAGCCTCACAAAAGAGACAGCAAGCGTTTAAACCCCGAGAAAAATTCCGTCTCTTGGCATCTAATCCATAAATTTTGATTATCTACTTTATTTGCCCAATTAATTAGTTTCTGAAGAATTTCCACACAGATAAAACTGTCATCTAAAAGTGGTCAAAGATTATTTTTTTCATCAATCTTTGCAATCTTCATTTTTATTGGATTTACTAAAAACTTGAAGACAATCTTAAGAAAAACAAAATAGACAGCATAGTTTCTTGGCCTTGATAACAATAATACTATATCAAGTATTAAAATATCTTAATTAAAAATGCCACATGAGATTAAGGGCATTGTTTTTTTTTCTATGATCTCACTATTGAATGAGATTACTTGTAGCTATGGCTGGCAATAGGTAGTGAATTTTTTCCTTCAGGACTGTTAATGAAAAGCTTGCCATCCCTCTCAACGTTGACTCTTATCTCAAAGTGTATTTGTTTGTTTCAATGTTTTTCTCTTCCTTTTAGAATTTCTCTCGTAATCCTGAAAATGACTATTTCTTTTAGTTTTATGAGTTATTTTATGTATCTTGGTAGGAAGGTTCATATTTGCCCCCTCTGTTTTTCAAACGATTTCATTCATATTTTTTACCTGCTTTCTTATAATAGTCACATCAAATTTTGGTCAATCTCATGCAAAGTGTGTCTGTTATGATGCATTCATGGCAATGTGCAGACAGATTTCACAATGAAATCATATTTCGTGATATATGTGCATTTCTTTTCCCATGGTCACCCTGGTTCCTTTTGCCCTTGTCTTCCCTGGAGAATAGACTTTAGTAAGTGTTTTTTGAATGAATGCTATGAAAATTAGCATATATTTTATATCATATAAAATACACTTATTTCCATTCTCACATTTGATGGTGCATGTGTCTGGGAAGAGAATTCTGAAATGGAAATATTTTTTCCTCAGAATTATGGAAGCATTTATCTTTTTCCTTTACTTTTGAATATTTATTTAAGGTATGGGAGTATTTTGCCTATATGTGTGTACTACATGTATGCCTGGTACCCACAGAGCTCACAAGAGGGTCTCAGATCACCTGGAGCTGGAGTTCTGGGAATTTGTATACTGCCCAACATCGGTACTTGGGTGCTGGGAACTGAGCTCTTAACCAACCACTCAACCATCTCTCCAGCCCTCCAATCTAGTTCTTATTATTTTTTGTGTGTTTTTCCTCTCACTAGGAAATTACTTTTAGTTTTTTTCTTATTGTAAGCTTTTACAATTCTTTCTAGACTTAGTGCTCTATATTTCACAACGTGACTCAGTCTGTCTGTGTGTACTTTGTTCATGTGTTCACACCCACTTTGAAAAGTGCTCACTGCAGCTTTTCATCTTGAAAGTTCTCACCCAAGCCCTAGATCTATCTTCTTGATTTTTGTCAGTTTTTTTCTTGTGTAGCTGTTCTCTGATTCCATCAATGTTCAACATCTTAAATGACCCTGAAAGTTTATACTTAAACCTTAAAAAAGCTCTTTAAGTTTTTGTTTTACTTTCTTAGAGATTTATCCATTTATCTTTCAAATTTCCTAGTAGTTTTTGTGTTTGTGAGCTTGTTATCCTCAGAACCTCGTTCTGAATTCCTGAGTGCTCCCACTCTGAACCTTACTAAAAATTACTGGGTAATTTTTTTTGACATTTCCCTTTACTTCTGTTTCCTATGTTTCTTATCAAAATATTTTTATTTCTATTTGCATGGGAGCATGGGTGTGTTTGTGTGTGTGTGTGTGTGTGTGTGTGTGTGTGTGTGTGTGTGTTGATGGAGGCTGCTTGTGCGTTTCTGGCCACCCAGACTTGACAAAGAAACTGTGTTAATTAAAACACTGCTTGGGCTGGGCGGTGGTGGCACACGCCTTTAATCCCAGCTCTTGGGAGGCAGAGGCAGGCGGATCTCTGAGTTTGAGGCCAGTGTGATCTATAAGAGTTAGTTCCAGGACAGGCTCCAAAATTAAGGAGAAGCAAACAAACAAACAAACAAACAAAGCAAAACAAAACAAAACAAAAAACACTTCTTAACCAATCACTTAAGCACATTGCTAGCTAGCTCTTATATCTTAAATTAACCCATTTCTATTATTTTTTTATTTTACCAAAAGACATGTGGTTTATGGGTATTTATCATGAGCATCTTTCTCCTCAGGTGGCTGCATGGCGTCTCTTTGACTCTGCTTACTCTCTCCTCTTCTATGTGCTTGGATTTCCCACCTTGCCCTATTCCACACTGCAATAGGCCCAAAGCAGTTTCTATATTAACCAATGGTATTCACAGCATACCAAGGGGACTCTCACGTGTGTGTGTGTGTGTGTGTGTGTGTGTGTGTGTGTGTGTGTGTGTATGTGTGTGTTTGCATGCGGGCTCACACTCACTGTGCCACATGAAGCTATCAGAGTCCCTGGAACTGTAG
Source organism: Microtus ochrogaster (assembly GCF_000317375.1). Lineage (NCBI taxonomy): Eukaryota > Metazoa > Chordata > Mammalia > Rodentia > Cricetidae > Microtus > Microtus ochrogaster. The sequence continues at coordinate 4,372,326 of NW_004949117.1, read as the reverse complement.
TTAGCAGCAGTGGCAGCCTCCCTGAGGTGAGTGAGTACTGGGCACCAGACTTGGGTTCTCTGGAAGAGTAACCAGCACTCTGAACTTTTCAGTAATCTTTCCCGCCTTCTGTTTTCCACACTTTCTATTTCTCCTTATGCATTGATTTTTGTCTTCAGTCAAATGTTTAATTAACCATGAAGCATAAAATTGGGACTTAGAGGTGGATATTGGTGTCACTGGACAGAGGCTCATTGTAAACTACTGGGACAGTTAGTCATAGGTACTTTCATTTGGGCAAATCAATTTACCCAATGAGGTATCCTGTAATGGTTCACTTGAGGATGATGATGAGCATGGTTGTGGGTCCAGGACAAAAGGCAAGGAGGCTAGTGTTCTTGTAAGTCAGCACTTGTAAACAAGCGCTTGTTTAGATATATTGTTTTCCTGATAACTCCCTCAGCTCTGATATTTCTACACAAACACCTTCAACCACAACAGGCCTAATCTGCACACTTCCATTTCCTCAGATGGGAGGTTTAGTGACATCACTCTTTTGTGGGAGAGAAAGTATCTGGGATCTAGTTGCTTTAAATGCAAGTTTTCAACTAATATTCCTTCATGGAATATATTATATCTCCACGTCCTGTGTTTTTTAAACCTCAATAGGCTTATCTCATTATTGCTCGTCATCACCTTCGGTGCACACAAATGCAGACTTAGCTTCTTAGACAAATGTGTTTATTCGCTTTGCTGCTTCAACCCTTTATACACATTTCTCACCATTTTTCCAATCATTTTGTTCATTTTGTACTTTTAGATCACCATAAAGTTAAGGTAATAAAGAAGTTTTTGGAAAAATTGCAAGAACAGCTTTTAAATGTCATGGCAGTGCTAAAAAGTTGCTAATCTATAATACTATATATATAATATACAATAATATATAATATATGTAATAATATATATGTGTATATGTATAATAACATTATACATATACACATATATATAGTCATTAGATTACAATAGAACAGACTACTGTATGTAAATATGAAGACTATTATGGCTCATCAAATTGTATCCGGGAGAAACCATGGATCTAATCTTGCTCGTGCAAGAGAGCTGAACTGAGAAAAAGTAAGAGAATCACAATTCCAACAGTCAAAGAGGTATAATTCAAATAAAGACAAATACACAGCCTGTTCTTATTTGTTCTTAGTGATTGTAAACATTTTAACAGGCTTATAAATGGGCATGTTTTCACAAAATGTGAGCATTCCTATTTGGACAAAAACAGACAGACAGAAGTAAGCACAAAGCTAAGAGTAAAGTCAATAAATGGTACACAAGAAGAACTGGCAGGCAGTTTAAAAAGACATCCAGGGCTCTCTGCTCCTCCCTGTTTTGGAGACAGCCGCTTCTTTTCGTGCAGTGCCAGCCTCGTTCCAGAGACACGATGGTGAAGGTCGGAGTGAACGGATTTGGCCGTATTGGACGCCTGGTTACCAGGGCTGCCTTCACTTCTACCAAAGTGGACATTGTTGCCATCAATGACCCTTTCATCGACCTCAACTACATGGTCTACATTTTCCAGTATGACTCCACCCATGGCAAGTTCAAAGGCACAGTTAAGGCTGAGAATGGGAAGCTTGTCATCAACGGGAAGGCCATCACCATCTTCCAGGAGCGAGATCCCGCCAACATCAAATGGGGGGATGCCGGCGCCGAGTATGTTGTGGAGTCTACCGGTGTCTTCACCACCATGGAGAAGGCTGGGGCCCACTTGAAGGGTGGGGCCAAGAGGGTCATCATCTCCGCCCCTTCTGCCGATGCCCCCATGTTTGTGATGGGTGTGAATCATGACAAGTATGACAATTCCCTCAAGATTGTCAGCAACGCTTCCTGCACCACCAACTGCTTAGCCCCCTTGGCCAAGGTCATCCATGACAACTTTGGCATCGTGGAAGGACTCATGACAACAGTCCATGCCATCACGGCCACCCAGAAGACTGTGGATGGCCCCTCTGGGAAGCTGTGGCGAGATGGCCGTGGTGCTGCCCAGAACATCATCCCTGCGTCCACTGGCGCTGGGCTGTGGGCAAAGTCATCCCAGAGCTGAACGGGAAGCTCACGGGCATGGCCTTCCGCGTTCCTACCCCCAATGTGTACGTCGTGGATCTGACATGCCGCCTGGAGAAAGCTGCCAAGTATGATGACATCAAGAAGGTGGTGAAGCAGGCATCCGAGGGCCCACTAAAGGGCATCCTGGGCTACACTGAGGACCAGGTCGTCTCCTGTGACTTTAACAGTGACTCCCACTCTTCCACCTTCGATGCTGGGGCTGGCATTGCTCTCAATGACAACTTTGTAAAGCTCATTTCCTGGTACGACAATGAATTCGGTTACAGCAACAGAGTGGTGGACCTCATGGCCTACATGGCCTCCAAGGAGTAAAAAGCCCGCCCTGGACCACCCATCCCAGCAAGGACACAGCAAGAGAGAGCTCCTCGGCTGCTGAGCAGTCCCTGTCCTAACTAACCCTTGACACTGAGCATCTCCCTCACAGTTTCCATCCCAGACCCCCAGAATAGCAGGAGGGGGCTTAGGGAGCCCTACTCTCTTGAATACCATCAATAAAGTTCATTGCACCCCTAAAAAAAATAAATAAAAAGACATCCAGATTAACACAGAATCCTAATTTCACAAACCATTGATATAGTGGAGGCTGGAATTCTGATATGGAGTGGGGTGGAGCAGGATCTGGCTAAGGTTCCTTTCTTGTAAAGATCTCCAGAGTCAGTCAGATCGTAAACTAGGGCTTCAAGATCCTCCCTCTGTTGAGAAGATGCAGACCTCATCATGATCAGTCATTAGAACTGTTATAAGCCACGGAGATTCTTCTAAATACTTCCAGAAAATAAAGGAAAGTCAATATTTTGCTATCTTAACAAAACAGAGTTTGCTCGTGTGTGTGATGTGTATATCATGACCATAAACAATTATTTACACAACAAATAGTCCCAAAGAAGAAAGACAGACAGGAGGAGCCGAGACTGTCCAGTTATGTTATTCTGTCCATGCTTTGGATTTGGCACTGATTTTTATTTCGAAGTAAAGTTGTCTTCCTGAGGGTTGTCTCAGTTGTGCTATGGCTGGAGCTTGTGTTCTGTTGTCTAAATAAATGGAGGGTAAATAATCCTGAGAAATCGCAGTGTGGCGATGGAGGAAACCGTCTTTCCTGTGTCAGTTTTCTGTGGAACACTGTGGTCTGACGTCATAAAGTGGGCATCCCCACAATGGCTGTGATTCCACATGCCCCTGTGGGTAGGTGTCAGGGTTGCTAATAGGGGTTTGTACTGTGCTCCAAGTACTAGCTCATGTTCATTTTCTCTATAACATTCCCATCAAATGTTGAGATATTAGTCTGTCTGAATATTAGTAGATTGTGTTGCTAGTTCTTTTTAATTTCTTGTTGCCTTATAGCATGTGCCCATTGTTTTCTCACTGTGTCACAACATTAGTCACTGATAAACAGCAGAGAAAAGGGCCAAGGGAAGTTTGCTTTCACCCTTAAGGATCTCAAATATGTGCTTCATTTCATATTAGTAGATTGTGTTGCCAGTTCCTTTTAATTTCTTGTTGCCTTATAGCCCATTGTTTTCAGTTTGATTCCTTTGGATCTTCACAACAAATGAAATATTTTTCCCTTTTGCCTGCAATGTGCGTTTTTCTAGTTTATAAGACTAAGTCATGTTTCCATTTAAAGATAAAATATTTTCTCTTCTCTAATTGATCCTATGTTGCTATCAATAACCAGAAAGATTCTTCCTTTGGAGAAAATATTCTCTTCATTGTCCATTGTGGACGTTGTCCAGGAGCTGAGAAGTTACCAGATTGGCTTTGGCTAATGATATAAGTACATTCTGTCACCGAATTTTATGCTGTTTATATAAAACAGTATGGTCATCTTATACTTCCTACATAGTACCTTGAAAAGAGAGTGTGATCAATCTACTCTGAGGCTTGGGTTATTATATAGCATATTTAAAGCACATGTTATGTGCTCAAAAGTTAGCAGCTCTCCACCAACAGCCATCCATTATCTTCATCATCATTCTAATCACCACTTTTATTAGTCAGAAGTCCTGATTTATTAAGGCAAATCAAATAGTAGGCATGGTAAGTGTCCTATGAAATGAAACACATATTTGAGATCCTTAAGGGTGAAAGCAAACTTCCCTTGGCCCTTTTCTCCGCTTTTATCAGTGACTAATGTTGGACACAGTGAGAAAATAACAAAGCTTTAGAAAATAACTTTATAAATTCCTCCTTTCCCAAGTGTCCATCTGTGTATGCTGTTTCCTTTAGATTGCAAGGACCTTTAGGCCAGAGATTGTATTTAACCCAGTGTTTAATATGGGAATTTATTTATTCAGTCTTAAAACTTCACTCTTGAATAAGCTGCCTTGCAGCTAAGGAGATCAGGCATCCTATTTTTTGGAAGGATTATTTTTTTTCTTTAGTGCATTTGATGGGTGGCCTGTGAAATCCTAACAGTATGGCAATTTCTCCCCCCCCCAACACAATTTTTCATATTGCAAATATGCTCACTCTAGTGTCGTAGGATTGTTATTCCTGGCTGCAGGCAGTGGCTCTGCCATCAGTATTTATTTAGTATTGGGTAGCTAGCTCTGCCCAGCCTCTTTACCTTTTCAGGCTGTGGAATTAATTAATGCATGAGTATTTAAGATTTCCTTTGGACAAACCCAGAGCTAGACCTTAGCTGATGAATGATTTCAATTAATCGTCAAACAACCCCGAGGATATATAATATATCCCCATCTTAGAGAAGAGGAATAAAGGCTGAGAGGAGTTTAGTGTGTTGCCTAAGGATAGTGGCGGGGGCTACTAGTGATCTAGTAAATTTAGAATTTACTAAATAATTTTAAAATAAATTTACTAAATTTAGAATTGCTGGACTTTCAGCTTCCTGAAAGAGAGCAAAGAAGAGAAAATACAGCAAAATATATCAGATGAGATAGGCTGGGTAGCAATAGAACACATATAAACTTTATTCTTTGAGTATTTCTTACATATATATATATATATAATGCATTTTAATTATATCCAACCTTATTCTCATCCAACTCCACCCAGACGCCCACTGTGTGTTCTTCCCAACTTTATGTTCTCCTTTCCATAACCCATTGAGTTCAATCAAGGTTATTCATGTATGCATTGATGTAAGGTCATCAACTGTACTGTGAGTAACCCATGAAGCGCCATTTCCCAAAGAAAACTGACTTTTCCCACCATCGCAGATTTCCACTGCTAAAGCTCTCCAAAGACATTTGACTTTTATCATGGTCATCAGCATTTCTCAAAGTTAAAATTCATTAATATTGCCTAAGAATATGAGTCTTCCAACACCACTTCCTGTTTTGTGTATTCTAGAATCTTCAGTGCTTGGAGGTGATGGTGAGCTTCCACATTGGAAAATGAACTTCATTCTTGGATAAAGAAGAACACAGATCACAAGGATGCTGAACCAGCAGCAAAGAACCACAAGAAACCACTTAGAACTTTAGAATGCATGTGGAACTTGTCTGCACATAGAAGTCACCTGAAGATGAAAAGAAAAACCAGATGCCAGGCTTTCTCTTTTAACATCCAAACAATTAGAGGTATGATGCAAGTGTTGGAGGTTTTTTTTTTTGCTTTTTTTAATTATTATTATTTTTTTTATTGAAAAAAAAATTTCCACCTTCTCCCAGCCTCCCATTTCCCTCCCCCTCCTCCCACTCCTCTCTACTTCATGTTCTGGCTTTGTGGGAGCCTCGCCAGTTTGGATGTTCACCTTCCTAGACCAGGATGGAGTGGGGAGGACTTTGGACTTTCCACAGGGCAGGGAACCCTGACTGCTCTTCAGACCGGAGAGGGAAGTGTTGGAGTTTTTAATACGTTCCCAGTATAAATTCTTTTTAGTAGCAACTTTTGAAAACTATCAATTTTAAAAGCTGTGGTAACAAGAACAATTGAAATCTTAAGTTATTGCCAGACCAGTTATGTCTGGCAGTCCTTTGAGGGCCCATTACCACTTCTGGGACAATTGGAAAGTAGGTTTTCTTTTTATCTGCATACCTCAGAGCTGCCTTGTACTTCAGGCCTGGAGTTCATTTTAGGATCTGCTTTCCCTCTCTGCCAAGCAGTCATAAAGTGCATCGCCCAGCACAGTGATCCTGATGTTGTGGAGGTGGTGGAGATGGGGTGATGCTGCAGTAGGACTAAGGGGGTTTCCCAGCAGACACGTCTCAGTCTTACCCACTGTCTGCCTTGACTCCCCTCTTTGGTTTTCCTTCAGGTCTGGTTATACCCTGTTAGCTTGACAAGTAGTTGAATGATAGTGGTCATCAGGGAGGCTATAGTTAGAATTATTTTGAAACAAGGCTCATTAAACTTCCTGCCAAAGTCCCTGAAGAGGGTGATAGGAGCTCTCGGGTCAAGCATTCACTATCCTGAGTGAAATATTCTCAGCCTAGGTTTTCTTTTTGCCTGCAATTGCTTCTACTTTAACTCTAACTCAAGAAAGTCATTCTTTAACTTGACCCCCTCACATTGTTCAAAAGCGTGTTTCTTGCATATAGCATTGTGAGCTGCATTTTTTTTTGGCTTCTGATTACTCTTCTAAATTTATTTGTTATTTCACAGCTTCACATACACACACACAACACACACACACACACACACACACCTTTATAGTAACCTCCCTCACTCTCTTTCATGATCCCCCCACCCAAGTGAATTCCTTCTCCTTCCCAATAAGTCTCCTACTGCCTTCCAATATTCATATCTTTGTGTATATCTGAGTCATTGCATGCAATTAGAACTGCTTACGTGCCAGGGGTTCATAAACAAGGACAGCACAACAGCAACGACACCATGGGGTAATGTGCTCACTTATGTCCCAGCAACCATTTATAACCTGGAGAACCTCAGGGAGAGGTGGATTCTCATCAGTCCCTTCCCACATCCCTGATGGAAGAGTGACAGGCCCGGTCTTGGACTTGGACAGGTCTTAGGCAAGTAACGTCTCGGTGAGTTCTTGTGTGCATCAGCCATGGTGTATTCAGCAGACTCAGTTTCACAGCGTTCGTCCCCACCCTCAGGCTCTAACATCCTTTCCACCCCATCTTCCATCAACGCTCCTTGAGAGTTGAAGAGACTAGTGTGTGGATGTCCCATTTAGGGATGAGCACTCAATAGTCGCTTACCCTTTTAAGAGTCTCTGTAGTTGAGAGTTTCTCTGCACTTGGAGAAAGAACTTCACAGTATATAAATCACATTAAACACTTATACAGCAATTCAGTACTAGCAAACAAAGTCTGGTATACTGAGTTACTTTATCCCTCTCTGAGTTACTTGGCATTCTGAAATGAATCATTGATGCATGAAAACAAATTACTACTTAGAAACACCATCATAGTATCTTTTTATGCACTCTATGGCTTTCCTTAGAGGAAATTCTCTCACTTATGTTTTTATGTATGTGCTTTTTTCTCTTAAATATTGTAAATATGCGTGTCAAACCAAAAAGATAGCCATTTCAGTTTTGTTATTATAGCCAATGTTTTCTTTATGTTTTATAATAATTCATAAATGATTATCGAATATCCATATTAAACCTGAGTTAATAATGGATTTTTTGGCACCTTTCTTTGTATTGTGTTCCCGTGGGATATGTCATCCCATGATTTTCTAAACATTTTGCTAGCCTATATGCAACTAAAATTATACATTTGTCCAGAAATACCTACCTACCTACCTACCTACACACACACACACACACACACAGAGAGAGAGAGAGAGAGAGAGAGAGAGAGGGAGAGGTGGGGGAAGAAGTGGTTGGCATTGCCCACTGCAAAAGAGAAGCCTCTATAATGATGGCTAAGCACAGCACTAATCTACAGGCAAAACCAGAAATAGTTAGAGAACAGTTTGCTAGTTTGCACATCTAGAAAACTTCATTTAACATTCCTTATGAGGGCCCATGACTTCCCCAATCACGAACTCTCTATGAGACTTACAGTGCTAGGTATGATTTCCAATGGCAACTGTCTCAAATCCAAGCAGAACACAGTTGGAGTTGATTACCCCAACAGAGTCGTTCCTATTTACCAGAGACTGCATCTTTCCTTGATGGTTGGTATTGAACGTAAAGGCTCCACAGCTGGGCATACCAATTGGGCCATCTTGAAATGGAAGTTTTCCTTTATGTTATTGTATATTGGAAATGCGTAACTTGTATTATTATTTTTATTTTTAAAATATACTATTTTGTTTTATGTCTATGAGTATTTTTCTTGCACATTTCTCTGTGCACTCTATGTGTGCTTAGTTTCCAGGGAGGCATCAGATCTTGCCGAGTCAGATTCTCGGGAACTGGAGGTACAGGCATTTGTGAACCATCGTGGGGTTCTGGGAATTAAAGTCATAACTCTGTCAGAGTAAAAAGGTGCTCTGTTGCTGTGCCATCTCTCCAGCTCCGTTACTGGATTGGCTTCACAATATTCATAGTTAAGAAATGGTTTGAACATTAGGAAATGCTTCATTTACAGTGTTGACTGGTTTGGGAAATGTTAGGTTTTGCTGATTTTAGAAATCAAACTAAATGCATTTTTCTTCCATTGTGAAGCAGCCATGAGCCTTTGAGGACCACGGATATAATTTCCTGACTTAAAGTGAGGTGTTTGCCTGTCAAATTGACAAAGGGTGTACTTGTAATAGGTAGTGCTGATTGTCAACTTCAACATGGTTTAGAATAATGTAGGTGGCACATTTCTGGGTATGTCTCTTTAGGACATTTCCAGAGAGATTAAATTAGGGTGTGACCAGTCCTTGTGCTGGGAACCCAGGGCTAAATAAAAAGAAGAAAGGGAATTGAGCATCAGCCTTGTTTTTCTCCTCTTTCTGATCATAGTAACGGTGTGATTCTCAACCTCACGTTGCTGCTTCTATGTTCCCCAACTATAATGGATCATATAACACAATGAGGCAAATTAAATTATTCCTTAAGTTATACTTGTTAGGTGTTTGGCCGCAAAACTAGTGAAAACTAATACAAGGTAGTTTTCTAGAATTTTCTAACCCTAGGATGGCCAAACTTAGCCTCTGGTTTGTGTTCAAATATACAATGTGAGTTATATGTATAGTCGCTATAATTAAAGTCTGAAAAAGTCAGTGAAGAAATTAGAAACAATCAGTATCAATAAGAAATTGGATTTTAATATTTTAACTTTGCATAAGGCAAAATTGAGGTTCAAAACAAATAAAAGGCATGGCATCATTGTGCCATGATCGAGAAGTTTGGAATTTTGTTGTGATTATTATTTTTATTCCTTTAATTATAAAAGCAATATGAAGGCTATATATCTCAATGGAAAAACCTTTGACAGGCACACATAATACCCTAGATTTGATCCTGATCTCCACAGTGTAGATGAACGCTACATGAATTAAGTGGTACCATGACTATAATCTGAATGATTCCATAATTAAATCATCAGAACTTACCCTCATTGTGAAGGTATTAAGAGGTGAGGCATTTAGGGGAGTAAGTCAGAGAGTGCCTGCTCTTGGATGAGTTAATATCTTGGAAAAGTGGCACTTTTCTGTTCTGTCTGCCACACATGAAGACACAATGGCAGGGCACTTTTCAGGAGAGAACAAGCTATCACCAGCAACCAAAGCTATGAGAACTTTGATCATGACTTTAATGCCCCCAGCACTGAGGGGAAATCACTAGTCTCCATATATTACTCGCTCTGGGATATTTTCTTATGACAGCACAGATGGACTATGACATCATCCCTCTTTGATGAATGAAGAAACTAAATGCTGGACAGATGAAGTAGCTTGTTCAAAACCAAGTTGAGGTGATGAATGTGTTATGAAAAGTTTGCATTGGTTCACCCTGAAAGGTATGTGTGTGTGTGTGTGTGTGTGTGTCCGTGTGTGTGTCCGTCTGTCCATCTGTCCGTCTGTCTGTCTGTCTGTCTGTCTGTGTGTCTTAATGGTAGGAGACCCACAGATTCCTGATATCTGTCCAGGACCTTTGAATTGTCTCCATGGTCACTTATTTTTCTGTTTCTTTCAAGCATCCTGACAGATTTGGTAACATCCATGGAGATCTTGTTTGACCACAAGTTTGAATAAGGGTTTCCTTGATGGTTTTAAAGCATTGCCTTATTACAGTTTTCAAGTGGGAACTCCAGAAATTTCGGAACTGTACTAAATAGACTAGCTAACACATAAAGATAGAAAGCATTGTTACTATATTGTTACAATATTATTAAACATTATATATTTATATCTTATCGTGTGCCCAGTGTTAGCCTGAATACTTTATGAATAACAAGCCTGTTAGTTCCCTTTACCACCTGAGAAGGTGCTGTTATCATTCACATCTTACAGAGAAGGTAGTTGGAACAAAAGAGGTTGAAGAACCCATCTGAGCCCCATAGCCAGAGCACAACCCAGACTTCCAGCTGCTTTCATGTGCTGTCTCTTTGTACAGCTGCCTTCATCTCTCCTCCCTTCCAAGTTGTGTCCTTATCCTCACAAATGCTGCCTGGCAGACTGACCTTCAGATTAGAGCTACTTCTTGCTCACTCTGTTTCCTGACTGTACTTATCTTACATAAAATCCCTACCGGGGATTTGTAGAATAATTCTTTTCTTTCCCTTTAAAAGAACAGAACTGTAGTGTAGATCTCGGGGTCACGCTGGCTGGAGTCTTCCACTTTCCATCATTGCGTGGACTGCATGTTAGCCCGTATCTGCTTTCTGCTCATGTGCCTCAACTTCCTGTGCCTTTGGTTTGGTTTCTGTACAGGCGTAGAATCTATAATCCCCAAAGAATAATTTTCTTCACATTATTTTACATTTCTGCAAATGCTTTAAAAAGTAGGTGTTTTAGTGTTCCATTTTAGAGAAAGGACAGGCCCTCTAGCTAATCCTCTTGCAGTTACATTGATTTGCTATCTGAACCCCCAAAGATCAAGCTTTTTCAAATATCAGCAATGGGGAGTGTATCAATGTTCCTGGCGGTATAGATCCTACAGAAACTCAAGAGGTTGGAAATTTTTTTTTCTGAAATTGAAATCGATTATTCCCTGTGAAGGTTGATTATAGCTATTGAGATCTTTAAAATAAAGTGTCAACTCTTTTATTATTTTAGTGCATAGAATTACTTTCATTTTGGCGGTGAAATGGCAGTTCTATGCAATACTTTAAAATGTACTTAAGATTTTTTTCTTTTCCTTTTTCCCCCTAAATGTCCATTTTCAAAGAGATGATCAATGACTTGTCAGCTTACAGTGCAGCTGATGTAAAAAGTTTGTGATGGCAACCCTAAATGTTTTATCACCTGTCAGAAATTTCCGTGATAATAAAAAGTAACATCCTTTAAATTAATTAGACATGATTAGGACTTCAAGCCCAGAGGCCACATCATTATGCAAAAATTATAACAGTTAGCTATTTAAATTACCATTAAATTGATTCTTATGTTAATTGATATTTCACTTATAACCTGAGATTTAATTTATATAAGATCTCCAGAAATAATAAGGTATAATGAAATATTATTTTGCAAAATTCTTTTGAGGATAAAAAACACACTGAAAAATTGACTTTTTTTATATTTGGCTTCAGGTATAATTTCCCAATTAGAATAGAGATGCCTTTTTAGTTCTTATGGAACTGCATGGCTTGTGTTCATCTCTTAGACTTGTGTTGCACCCGCAAATATCAATAGGCTATGCTTTTCCTCAGTGAGCACTGCTTCATCCTCCCTGGTGACAGGGCCAGCAGAGTGTAATCTAAGCATCTGAGATGCAGTGTAAGCCGTGACTTATTTTGGAAAAGCAGGATGATGAGACACTGCACATAGGTGACTTCTGGATACTGAGGATATTTTGTATTTCAGAGAAGAGATGACACCACAGACAAGAATTCACTCAAGTACCACTCCACAGGGTTTATTAAACAGACGTTAAAGTGACGTTAAAATGCCAATGTCCAGAAACGAGGAGTCGATTGCTCTTTTTCGTTGCTTGAAAATTCCATACATGGGCGGTGGTGGCGCACGCCTTTAATCCCAGCACTCGGGAGGCAGAGGCAGGCGGATCTCTGTGAGTTCGAGACCAGCCTGGTCTACAGAGCTAGTTCCAGGACAGGCTCCAAAGCCACAGAGAAACCCTGTCTCGAAAAACGAAAAAAAAAAAAAAAAAGAAAATTCCATACATGTGTATCTTGTGCTTATAGCCAATCAGTCCGCTCTTATCCCCTCCAGTTTGTCTCCTATTTCTCTATTATTTCCATCTCATAACTGCATGTGTGTTTTATTCCCAGTCCACTGAGTAGTGCTGCCTGTATGTGCATGGGTAGACATCGCTTGGAGCACAGGTAGCTCTCTCAGGGACTACTTCTCCAAAGAGAACTGCCTCTCACAGCCAATAGGTCTTCAGCTAGAGGTGGGACTCCATGAGCCCCTCCCCATCCTTGCTGGGAATTTTTGTTAGCTAATCTGGTGCAGGTCTTATGTATGCAGATGAAAATTTAGGGGACAATTTAATCCATTCAGCAGAATAATAGTATTAGGTTCTTCCTAGGTCTTTGACCCGTCAAGCCATGGGGTTTTGGCCCCGTTAACATTATCAGGCACGAGTTCCATTTTGTAGAGTGGGCTTCACAACCATTCAGAAAGTGGTTGGTTATGTAACATGTGTGGTGTGGTTACAGCAATGAGCGCTGTTCCAGGCCAGCTGGGTAGGATGTTGGCACCTTCTCTCTCCCTGTTTGTATGATGCAATGAACTCGGTGATGTGTTCTTCACCAGAACTTTCTTCCGAGCATGGAGCTTCTGGCTTTTGCAGCACGTTATTATCAGGGACCTTTTGCTGCTGACATTTCCCAGTTGATTGTAGAGCTGCTTGGCTCAAATGCCTTGTCTTTATCTTAATCTGCTTTTTCCACACAAGGTGTGAGTAAGTTGGTTTTTCTCCACAGTTTTCTCTCTACTTCCTAGTTCTCACTTTCTTCATCTGCCTCCACTTTGTCAAGTTATCTGAGGGATAAAATTGCCCCTCAAAAATGTATTTCAATCTTTGACACACCTTAGGCTTGTGCAGGTAGTTTTCATAGAGTAGGAATCTTTTTTAACGTTTTTGTTGATTCTTTGTAAATTTTGCATCATGCACCCCAATCCCACTCATCTCCCCACCCCTCTGCCTCTGAAACTTCCCACAAACAAACAAACAAACAAACAAACAAAAATATTGCCCTGGAAGCTGCCATGTGCCACTGAGTCTACCCTTTTGCCCCAACAGTTTTACATGTAATGAGTCATTGGACTGGTCTGAGGCCTCTGGCTTCTGCTACACTGTCAATGGTGGGTCCTCACCAGATCTCTCCTGGATATCCCATTGTTGCCTTGTGTCAGCCTTGGTTCTGATGGCCTGTTTTGTCCCTTTACTTGCCCCAGCAGTTCACGGATGGGATAGATGTTGTGGTGGGCCAACTCAAAGCTCTAGATCTGAACCTGGGTGGTAGCTGAGTAGTTAACCGAGTTCCTCTACTGTCTGAAGTCATTTTAATTATATTTATGCAGATCATTACATTTGAGTGGGTAAATATGATCACTGAAACCTCATCTTGAGAAGAAAAGAAAATCTCCAATTAAGAATATTTAAAAAAAATAAACCTGGGTCTGGTGGTACATATCTGCGGCATTACTTAGGAGGTAGAGGCACGGACTAAGAGTCTAAGGCAAGCCTGGGCCACACGATATGTTCTAGGTGGAGCGATGGGGAGAAATATCACTTACAGGTTTTGTGATTACTAAACAGGAAAAAAATGAAAACAGAGAAAATGTTAGATCTAATATAGGAATGCATTCTTGGATTTATTATACAAAAATAAACCTCAAATATATAAATTATAATTGAAAATGTCCAATTTATAGTGCATATAAAAATGCACCATATATAAGAGGTAAGCTGAAGAAGTGCAAGTATGACTACAAATTTTATTTAATGTTCAAAACAACAAAATTAAATGATAACCTTAACTGACAACAAATTTTTACAGGATAACAATTCATGCTCATTAAAGAAGCAAGTTTGGAAAAGAAAAAAGTGTTTTATTTGATACATACATATATTGCAAAACAATTACACATTTTAAATGATGAAAAAATAATATGACCATAAATATATGAAACAAAACTAGATTCCGTCAACATTTCTCTCATTGTCTATAATGAATACTATTTTCCCAAATTGGAAAAAAATGCAATACATTTAAATGAATGCTATTAGGATTAGAAAAACAAATATAAGTACCATGATTTACAAATGACAGATGGCAAACTCTGTTTAACAATGAGAGAAAAATCAACTAAACTTTTGAAAAGGGTATCAGCTATAATATGTAGCAGGCAAAAAATGAATTAAGCAAATTTGGAAATATTGGCTATTTGCTTTAATTTAATATGAAGCCAAACAAACTTATTACTTGGAGATGAACATACAGAATTATACATAAAGACAAGGAGATCCTATTAGAAAAATAAAGTTATGAATCATTTCTAGAAGGAAGAGCAGGGCCATGATAACTGAACATATAAATAGATTTTGACACTGAAAGGGCTACACCACAGGCTGGGCTGCACGTCTTTAATCCCAGCACCAGGGAGGTAGATTCAGGTGAATCTCTGTGAGTGCCAGGTCAGGCTAGGCAGCCAGGGCAACAGAGTGTGTGTCTGTTTCTAGAAGGTGACAGGGAGATGGGGGTTGGGGGGAAACAGGGACATAGAGGGGGGGGAGAGAGAGAGAGAGAGAGAGAGAGAGAGAGAGAGAGAGAATTTTCTTGTATTCCTCACTCCTCTGTTCTCTTCTGAAACAATGTGATTGTAAAAGATACTGCTTTTCAAGACTTAACAGTCAGTTACACCAAATTATATAATTAAAAAATAGGGAACAGGACAAAAACCAAATCACCTTAAGTTTGTGTTTTCAGACTTCTGCATTCATTGTTTGCCCAAGGTCTCTGCTTTGATAAGAATGAGAATAATAAGATTAGGAGATTAGGTCCGGAGAGGCAATATATTTAGCTGAGGTCTGTAGAATCATTTAATGAGGAAATAGAGAGGGGGAGACAGAAATATGTTGTTATTGCTTGTCTTTGTGACTTTGGCAAACATTCCGGCAGTAATACTAATAACATCATTTCTGCAAAAGAACTTCATGAATATGGCTCACACCAGTGTGTACAGGAACCTTAGAGGGTAAGCAGGTCCTGCCAGTGAGAGCTCATGCATTCATAACCATAGCAACAGCTGAGGGAAGCCTCCGAGCTATGTGTTGCTCAGTAATACTGCCTCCGGCCATGGTAGAAGCAACTCTCATTCTCACGGAAAATCGCTGATGTTACTCTTTTAATTTGCAACGTGCATTTCTCTGGATGATGGTGATGAGATTTAAAACAACCAGTTTCTAGCTGGGAAAAAAATATACAAACAAGGAAAGCAAAAATAAGTGTAGCTTTTCTCTCTAGTCATCTCTTAAGAACCAGCTCTCCCAGAAAGCGGGGGTGATAGCAGTGTTAAGCACTGATTTAAAATACCATCCAATCTGAACCTAATTTCATGAATTCAAGATTTGATTTAGTGCCACTCATGACTGAAAGGTAAGAACAATGGTGTGAATAAGTGTGATAAATGTATTTTTTCCCAGTCAGTAAAGAAGTGTTTTGATGAGGGGCGAGGAAACACACACTTACGGCAAGCAGAGAGAACTCCCCTCTACAAAGCAGAGGGGGTACACACCTACAGCAAGCAAGCAGAGAGAACTCCCCTCTACAAAGCAGAGGGGGTACACACCTACAGCAAGCAAGCAGAGAGAACTCCCCTCTACAAAGCAGAGGGGGGTCTTGGGAAGCACGGGCCCCCACACAACTTTTAAAATTGTTGCAGTGTAGTAGATGTTTTAGATGACTTGGCTTATTTTTGTGCATTTAAAGAGGAATAGGTAAGAGTGTTGAAATATTTTACCATATAATAATAGCTGTGCATTCATCTCTCTATTTTATTTTAACCATAGGATGTTTATTATACCAAATTCATTAAGACACATTATGAAAAGGTTTATTCTTGTTCATTGTGTTGGTCATTTTAGTCCATGATGTATTGGCCCAT
The DNA here is from genome assembly GCF_000317375.1 of Microtus ochrogaster. Lineage (NCBI taxonomy): Eukaryota > Metazoa > Chordata > Mammalia > Rodentia > Cricetidae > Microtus > Microtus ochrogaster. The sequence goes on along the minus strand of NW_004949117.1, from coordinate 4,356,096 downwards.
TGCTTTCATCTGAGTGAGGCGACACGTTGTGGAGGAAGTGCCGTGCAGAATGAAGACGCCAACCTCGCCAGCCAAAAAACAAAGGGGCGTGAGGAAGAGGCTGAAATCCAGCAATTCTTTCTATACATCCTTTCAGTGACCTACGGACATTTCCTTAGGCCCAGAACACTATAGGTTCAACCATTTCGGAAATTTCTCTCCCTGGAGACAAAGCCTTTGGCCTTTGGAAGGTATTCAAGGTCCGGAATCCAGCAAGCTGTACCTTAGTTGTGCCACATGGCCATAGATTATTCATTAATTTAAATGAGTGAAAACACATGGGATAGAGCCTCTAATTTTATCATCAAAAGCCACTCAATGCTCATTTATAGGGAATTTAAAGGGATAAATTCAGAGATTGACTGATTACTCAATACTTCCTTGTACATGCTTAGGAACATCCTCAGACAAGACTGGCTCACTTTCTGTTTACATCTTGAAAACCTATGGGGGAATCTTGAGCCCAGCTGTCTGTCCCGGAAATGTTATTTGACCAGAGTTGGCACAGAGAGCAGATTGCTTCCCACCAGGAGGAAATTTTTGATACAGACCCCTGTTCAATATTTTTTCTTTTTTTTAAAATGTATTTATTTATTAAGGATTTCTGCCTCCTCCCTGCCACAGCCTCCCTTTTCCCTCCCCCTCCCCCGATCAAGTCCCCCTCCCTCATCAGCTCGAAGAGCAATCAGGGTTCCCTGAGGTGTGGGAAGTCCAAGGACCACCCACCTCCATCCAGGTCTAGTAAGGTGAGCATCCAAACTGCCTAGGCTCCCACAAAGCCAGTATGTGCAGTAGGATCAAAAACCCATTGCCATTGTTCTTGAGTTCTCAGTAGTCCTCATTGTCCGCTATGTTCAGCAAGTCCTGTTTTATCCCATGCTTTTTCAGACCCAGGCCAGCTGGCCTTGGTGAGTTCCCGATAGAACATCCCCATTGTCTCAGTGTGTGGGTGTACCCCTCGCGGTCCTGAGTTCCTTGCTCGTGCTCCCGGATGGAAATAGAAAACACTATCCTGAGTGAGGTAAGCCAGACCCAAAAAGAGGAACATGGGATGTACTCACTCATATTTGGTTTCTAGCCATAAATAAAGGACATCGAGCTTATAATCGCGATCCTAGAGAAGCTAAATAAGAAGGTGAATCCAAAGACAAACATATAGGCATCCTCCTGAATATTAACCTTCATTAGGCGATGAAAGGAGACAGAGACAGAGACCCACATTGGAGCACCGAACAGAAATCTCAAGGTCCAAATCAGGAGCAGAAGGAGAGGGAGCACGAGCAAGGAACCCCTGTTCAATATTTACATAATTTATGTTACCAAAAATAAATGTCCTTCCTGCTGTGGTTTCCTGGTAGGCTCTGCTCTGGGGAGAAGAGTCCTTTAATGAGAGATCGCCTCTGGTCTTCCCAGGTTCTCCTCTTAGTCTAGACATATTATGTTCAGGTGCAGAGGATGACTGTTGAGCTGCTGCTTGCCTCCTCACAGTTACACAGGCTTCAGCTGAAAAACTCTCGTGGTTTTCCCAGCCATTTAGACTAACCAGCCTTCTCACGAAGGAGTTGGGGCATTCTGTAGATCTCAAAGTTCTTAGGTGGTAATAACAGCTTTATGAACTATTTTTTTTCTCGTTATGGGGCATGGAATGAAGAAGGTATCTAAGAAATCTGGTGGTTGTAGCCACATATCTATGTTATATGTGTGCCAGTGAGATGCACAGGCAGAGGTGCAGGAGAGCAGAAATATTTTTTTTTACATACTTCTTACCGTGACTGAAACCCTTTAAAGAAGTACAGTTGTTTTTTCTTTCATTGTTAAATAGTTTGCCATCTGTCATTTGTAAAGTATGATACTTACATTTGATTTTCTAATGTTTACAGCTTTAATTTAAATACATTGCATCTTTCATTGTACAAAAAGATTATTCCATAAAATTTTCCACTTTTTCTAAACAACAAAGTTTTTAATTCTAACACAGTAAAATTATACATAACAAGAGTAAATATCAGGTCAGAATTTCATTTACAATGTCCAGCCTATTTGTATTTGGCAAATTTAGAGTAGATACTCATTATCTATTCTGTCTTGGTGAATCCAAAGTTTTGAACCTAATTTACATTCTATCCTAACTTGTATTACCAACCTGAAAGTATTTTTTCAGACCTCAAAACATTGTCTTAGATAAACAATTTAAGTTTTTATGTCTCTTAACCTTATACACTTTATACCTCTTTTGTGAGTTTCTTTTTTAAATTAGATAACAAGGAAAAATTTAAGTAAAACTATACAGTTTTCAACTCCCTCAGAGACCAGAGAAGGATAAAACTGAGTATTTTTACCTGAGTAAACAGGAAGTACAGAACAAGCAATTTTCAAAACTAAAGAAACAACAGAGTCATCTGACTGTCTTGACAATCACCCAAGGTTCCTCTGCAACACTGGAGCCTCTATCTTTGGCCTATGGGCCTAAAACATCTGACAGACTTTTCTGTAGAGCAGGAACTGTGAAAGACTGTCCCACACTGGTCTTGGCAAAGTTTGGTAGTTGCCTTCTTTTGTGTCCTGCTTGTCCCGTTTGGACAGCAGTTGAGGCAAGGACAATTTCTTTGTCCAATGGCTAACCTTTCCATAAATTAAAGCAAAATTTTGGGGGGCAGGTTAGCCCATGGTTCTGGCATATGGCACTGGTGACTAGCTCCAGCCTACAGGCATCAGCCAGTATCCACAACTCTGAATGCAGCCGAGCACCAGTCTGCCTGTGAGACTGAAGGACTAGGGAGCTAAATCTGGCTGCTTGTCCAAAGCTTTTCTTAGGTTTCTCAGACCCTATGTTTGGATATTTGAGTACCCACACTGGACACCTTATGTAGATGGATTTTTCTTTGAGCCACAAGCTCACAAAAAAAAATGACATAGAGACATTACTAATTATAAAAACTTAGCCTATAGCTTAAGCTTGCCCCACTAGCTTTTTATAACTTAAATTAACCCATTTATATTAATCTATGTTTTGCTTTATGACTTTTTAAACCTCTTTTCCATCTTGCACATCTTGTTTTCTCTCGGTGTCCTCTGGTATATCTCTTGTGCCTAGATTCATCTCCTTTTCTCTCTCTGCCTCTGATTTCTGCCTAGATGTTTATTAAACCACTCAGAAGGTTTCTTGACAAAGATAAATCTTTAAAGTGTACAAAAAGATTTGTCCACTACAAGTATATTACAGCATATGTTGAATAAGAAGAAGTAACAGATTTGACAACAATAATCACAGAGAATAAGAAATGAGACTATTTGGAGGAAACTGATGGATTTAAGTTGCATTGTAATCCCAGTGGTAACCATGGAAACAAGAAAATGATCAGAGAAGAGTGTGCTTGGTGGCACAATGTCAGTGTTAGAATGACATCATGGGAAGTGTGGACAAATTCGGATGACAAGAAAGGAGAGGAAAACAGAGGGACCAGAAGTAAATACCAAGGAAGAGAGAAAGGAGTCCATCATGATTGCATCAGCTTTATAGCTGCTAAATGCTCTGAGAGAAAGACAGAAGTTTTAATTTGGTCTTTTTAAAACATGGTGGGGAATGGATGCATATGCCAAATTCTCCTGAACACCTCAGTATCTTTCAAGATAATTGAAGTTCGTCTTTACAGTCTTTCCACTGGCGCAGAACGCAGGCCTGAGATTCTCTGTTGGTGATTCTCTCAAACACTGAAGGAAGAAACAATAGAAGAAAAACCCAAATTCCTCCAGAAATGTATATTTAAAAACAAGATGAAACAAGTTTGATCTGTTGCTAAAGCTAAGGCCTTTGCAGGAAGGAACTTTAGATCAACTTATGCTATGAACAATAGAATTCAGCAATCTATAAAGAGGTTCAATCTATAAAGAGGAAACAATGAAAGCTAGCAGGTCACAGAAAAGTGTTCTGCAGAAACTAAGTTACCACATTTGACAGCCCACACTACTATACTCAGCAAAGTTTTGAATCGCCATTGGTGGAGAAAACAAGATATTCCATGACAAAATCAGACAAACAATACTTACCCACAAATCCAGCACTACAGAAAGTACTAGAAGGAAAACTACAATCCAAGGAAGTTAGCTACACCCACAAAACACAGGCAATAGATAATTCCACACAAGAATATCATCCCAAAGAAGGAAAACACACACACACACACACACACACACCCCACTACCATCACCAAAACCAAAATAACAGGAACTAAAACTCACTGGTAATTACTATCTCTTAATATCATGGTCTCAATTCACGTATAAAAATCACAGGATAACAGATTAGATATGAAAACAGGACCCATCCTTCTGTTCATACAAGAAATATACATCAACTTCAAAAACAGACATTACCTCAGAGTAAAGGGTTGGGAAAAGATTTGCCAACCAAATGGACCCAAAAAACATGCTGGTATACTAACATCCAAAAAATAGACTTCAAACTAAAATTAATCAAAAGAGATGAAAAAAGATATTTCATATTCATCACAGGAAAAAATCATCAAAATAAAGTCTTAATTTTGAACATTTATGCCCTAAATACAAGGGCACCCACATTTGCAAAAGAAACATTACTAAAACTTAACCCACACATCAAACCCCACACACTAATGCTGGGAGACTTCAACACCCCACACTCATCACTGGACAGGTCTGCCAGACAGAAACTTAAAAGAGAAATAAAGGAAGAAACTTAACAGAGAAATAAAGAAACTAACAGGTGACTCAAATGGACCTAACAGATATCTATGGAACGTTCCACCCAAACACAAAAGCACCTCATGGAACCTCCTCTAAAACTGCCCACATACTCAGTAACAAAGAAAGCCCCAACAGATACAAAAAATGTATCTTAATGGATCGCTATGGCTTAAAGTTAGAATTCAATAACAACACTAATTGCAGAAAGCCCACAAACCCATGGCAATTGAACAATACTTAACTAAAGCACCACTGAGTCAAGGAAGAAGTAAAGAAAGAAATCAAAGACTTCCTAGAATTCAATGAAAATGGATCCACATCATACTCAGACTTATGGGACACTATGAAAGCAGTGCTATGAGGAAAGTTCATAGCACTAAGTGCCTACATAAAAATCCTGGAGAAATCTCACACTTGTGACTTAACAGCACATGTAAAAGCTTTAAAACAAAAAGAGAAAAACTCACCTAGGAGGAATAGATGCCAGGAAATAATCAAATTGAGAGCAGAAATCAATAAAATAGAAATAAAGAAAACAATACAAAGAGTCAATCAAACAAAGAGGTTTTTTTTTCTGCCCAGCTATGTTCATAGCAATATTTTTTGTAAAAGCCTGAACATGGAAACAAGCTAGATGCCCCTTAACTGAAGAACACACACACACACATTAAAAAAAACAACAATATGATACATTTACACAATGGAGTACTACTCAGCAGTAAAAAACGATAATATCTTAAAATTTGCAGGCAAATGGATAGAACTAGAAAAAAAAAACACCCCAAGTAAAGTAACCCAGACCCAGAAAGATAAACACAGTATGTACTCACTCGTATGTGAATATTAGTTATAAAGCAAAGGATAACCAACCTACAGTCCATAACCCCAAAGAAGTTAGGTAAGAAGGAAGACCCTAAGAGAGACATAAATGAATCCCACTGGGAAAGAGAAATTGACACAATCTCCTGAGGAAACTGGCAGTATGGGGAAGAAGGGAGAGGGTAGAAGGGGAGGGGGAGAGCAGAAAGGGATGGGGGAGGAGATGAGGAAATAGAATGGTTCAGTTGGGGGAATGACAGAAAGGAAGAACAAAGAAAGTGATGTTTTGATAGAGGGAGCCATTATGGAGCTAGCCAGGAACCAGGCACTAGGGAAATTCCTAGGAATCCACAGGATGACCCCAGCTAAGACTCTAAGCAATAGTGGAGATGGTGCCTGAATTGGCCTTCCCCTGTAATCAAATTGATGACTACCTTAAATGTCATCATAGAGCCTTCATCCAGCAACTGATGGAAACAAATACAGAGATCTACAGCTAAGCACTGGGCTGAGCTCCCAGGGTTCAGTAGAAGAGAGGGGGGAGGGATTATATGAACGAAGGGGTCAAGATAATGATGGGGAAACCAACAGAGACAGCTTACCAAAGATAATGGGAGCTCACGGACTCAATACTGACGGCTGGGGAACCTGCATAGGACCGAAATAGGCCCTCTGAATATGGGTGGCAGTTGTACTTGGCAGTGGGTGGGCCACTGGCAGTGGGATCAGGATTTATCCCTAACATATGGTCTGACTTTATAGAGCCCATTCCCTATGGAAGGATACCTTGCTTAGCCTAGATACGGGGGG
>NW_004949117.1:4347555-4348676 GCF_000317375.1 Microtus ochrogaster | reverse complement strand
TATATATATATCACTTCTTATTAGATAGATAAAAGACTGGACTTTTAGTTTGAAATAGAAAGTCTACAGCCCATTTAACATTTAAAAAATGTGTGTGTGTGTGTGTGTGTGTGTGTGTGTGTGTGTACTGTGCCCCTGTATTTAACATTCTTCCCCAATCTGGTATTTTTCACAAGAATATCTGCTGACACCCACCTACTTGATCATGCAGATATTTTTATTTCGTTTCTTTGGATATATCAAATTGTACTGATAGGTTTGTAATGTTAAACCATCCATGCAAGACTAATACAAATTAAGCTTGTTTATGTATTACTTGTAAGTTGGGAGTTTTGCTTTGACTTTTAGAAGTGAGACTATTCTCTTGTTTTGTCTTTGCCGTAGCTTTATGGAATTCTCTTCTTATAATTATAGCTAGCTTTATGTAAAACAAAGGATAACCAGGCTACAACCCACAGCTCCAAGCAAGCTAGGTAACAAGGAAGACTCTAAGAGGGATGCGTGGATCACCCTGAGAAGGGGAAAGAGATGAGATCCCTTGGGTAAACTGAGGGCGAGGAGGGTGGTAGAAGGGAGGGGATGGGAAATGAGAATATGAGGGAACAGGATGGGCAGAATAGGGGAGGGACAGAGTGGGAAAGCAATGAAAAAGGTATCTTGATAGAGGGAGCCAGTATGGGGTTAGGGGGAAACCTGGTATTAGGGAAATCCCCAGGAATCCACAAGAATAACCCCATCTAAGATTCCTAGCAATAGTGGGGAGGGTGCCTGCACTAGCTTCCTGCAATCAGATTGGTGAATACCTTAACTGTCATCATAGAAACGTCATCCAGTAACTGCTGGCAGCAGATGCAGAGATCCACAGCCAAGCACCAGGCCTAGCTCCAGGAGTCCAGTCGGAGAGGGAGGAGAGAATACATGAGCAAGGGTGGTCATGTTGGGGAAACCCACAGAGACAGACAGCTGCCCTGAGCCAATGGGAGTTAATGGACTCTAGAGAGACAACTGTGGAGCCTGCATGGGACTGAACTATGTAGAAATAGGAGCGGCGGGCTGCGTCCCGGCACCCGGCCGCCCACATGGCTAGCTCTACCCGAAATAATTACACGGACACTGTGTTC
>NW_004949117.1:4343782-4344423 GCF_000317375.1 Microtus ochrogaster | reverse complement strand
ACTCCACCCACCTATGTTCTAAGCTATGAGCCAAGCAGTTTGTTTATTACTTAACCAATGAAATCAACAGATTGACATATGACACTCCCACATCAGAACTAGGCCCTTTGTTTGTGGGTGACAATTGTATAGCTTGGTCTCTTTGAGGGGCCCCTGTCAGTGGGACCAGGATCTGGCCCTGGTGTATGAGCTCACCTTTTGGAGCCCATTCCTTATAGTGCCATGCCTTGCTCAGCCTTGATGCAGGGAGGAGGAGCTTGATCCTGCCTCATCTTGATATGCCAGGCTTTGTTGACTTCCCATGGGAGACCTTACCCTCTGGGAGGATTGGTTGTGGAGTGGGTTGGGGGAGAGGTGAGGAAAGCATTAGGAAGGGAGGGAGGGGGAACTGTGGTTGGTATGTAACATGAATGAAAAATTTAAAATAAAAAAGAAAACAAGAATTATATTTATCATAGGGTTAGAGAGATGGCTTAGCCATTAAAGACTACGCTCAGAACAGAAAATATAAGAGTCATTGTGCTCGTAAGTAAATTCTAAGATCTCCTTCCTTGATGTGGGAGTGTCATATATCAATCTGTTGATTTCATTGGTTAAGGAATAAAGAAACTGCCTAGGCCCCTTGATAGGCCAACCCTTAG
>NW_004949117.1:4336349-4343163 GCF_000317375.1 Microtus ochrogaster | reverse complement strand
TAGAAATGGGTTAGATCAATATGTAAGAGCTAGCCAATAAGAGGCTGGAACTAATGGGCCAGGCAGTGTTTAAAAGAATACAGTTTCCGGCCGGGCGATGGTGGCACACGCCTTTAATCCCAGCACTCGGGAGGCAGAGGCAGGCAGATCTCTGTGAGTTTGAGACCAGCCTAGTCTACAAAGCTAGTTCCATGACAGGCTCCAAAGCCACAGAGAAACCCTGTCTCGAAAAACAAAACAACAACAACAACAACAAAAAAAAAACAACAACAAAAAAAAGAATACAGTTTCCATGTAATTATTTCGGGTATAAAGCTGACCAAGTGGCCGGGACCTGGGGCGGCGGGAAGCGGCCCATAGCTCCCCGCCACATTTTACAACACCTTCCTACTGTATGCAGGAAAGCATTGCGTATTTTATATACCTGGCTTCAGAAGCAACCAGAGTCATGCCCCTTCCTGTGAGTAGTTGACAACTTTCTCTAGTACTCCCAGATTATTGAATTAATTTTGTAAATTTGTAGTATCTTTGAGGAATACTTTGACTTTTGTAAGATGTTCTGATTTATAACAATTGAGATAAGCATATTTGAACCTTATAGTTGAATTAAGCATGTTGTGCATGATTTGCTATATTGCTTCTGTTTTCTCATTTATATCAAATTAACCTTTTTTCATTGCCTCCATTTTACTGTTTTTTCCCTCTCAGAGGCATCTATTAGGTTTAGTTGTCAACTGCATATTTTCTGAATTTATCCTCATACTTTAGGTTATTACACTGATATTTTTATGTTTTTTGGTTCTTAATCTTGGTTCATTTGAATTTATTCATATGTATTCCATGGGAAGATGTTTAAAATTATGACAACTTCCCAAACAGCTTTGTCTGTCTTCCATAGGTTTTAATACACAGAGATTTTCTGAAAAATTGTCAGTGTGTTTATTACAGTGTTTGTTTCTTCAAGAACTGATTTTGCATTATGTCTCAGACAGTGAGGAGCTGGCAAAGGTTGTGACTAAGGAAGCGATACAATCAAATCTATAAAGAAGTCCCTGACAGCACAGTGGAGAATGGATGGCAATAAAGTGACACTCTGGATGAGGTTTAAGTCTGTTGCAAGTGTGTATGTAAGTGGCGATGGCTCTGATAGGAACAAAAGTCGTGCTGCTGATCGTCAAGGAGCTAGAGGAAAGCAAGAGGAGGAAGCCGTGGAGTGTCTGATCATAGACAGAGGCAGACGCAGGGCCAGCCCTATCTGAGACGACAGCTTCAGACAAAATGATAATGCAGCAAACAAGACCAGTAGGAGATTTCAAACTGAGCACAAGAATCAGCTTTGCAAATCGTCTGGCTGTAGGAACTCTTAGCCACAATGCTTCCTAAAAGACACACCAGGTTTGGCTTGGGAAAAGTTAGATTGGTGCCAACGCAACCAGAATGGTGATCCTATAGTCCACAGTAGAAGAGAGGCTCTACAGAGAAAGGGAGAGGTTGGACCTAGATGGAGCTATGATGGCTACCAATGGCACACTAGCATAGGAAAGGAAAGAGCGTGCGACGGTCTTCTTAGAATCATGTAACACTGTCATATCATCAGTTCCTTAAGCAGGGAAAGGTAGCCTATTCCTATTTGCACTGACATTTATTCTCATCCACACCCTGCATTTTCTTTGTTGAATTCCCCATTTTTCATTCTCTCTTTTCAGAACCTTGCATCCCTTCCCTCAAAAGGTCCTATCCTGTGGATAACTCTCCTACATGTTGCATCCTTGTCTCTCTACAACATTCTTCTTTTTTTTTTTTTTTTTTTTGACATATTTTCAATTAAAGGCTACCTACTTTCCAGGCCCTAGGCTGTGAATTAATCATGCCATACAGACCAGTAAGAAAAGCTGGCTAAAATTATTTAAATATTGGCTTGAAAATGAGATAAATGAAGGCTGTCATTTCTTGAGGGTCTTGAATCCCAGAGGGAAAGAAAGCCAATTGAGATAAGGCATTATCCCACCAAAAGCATTTGCTGACTCCCAGCCGGGAGAAGCCAAAGAGATAGTGGTCTCTGAGGGATAGGTGTTCTGACAGTATATTCAGAATCTCCATGGGGTTGTAGAAGACAAAATTAGAATTCAGCATGTGGCCTGAGATGCCAACATTCCAAAGAAAAGCACATTGAGGTGGTTTCCTCTCAAGGGATTTGTCCATTTGCAAGTTCTGTGGAGCCATCCAGGTATTAAAAAGGTTGAGCACAAAAGTGATGGTTAACGACAGGGAAGTCATCCAGACATTTCCAATCGCTCCTGATGCTCATGAGCAGAGGACGAGACCTCAGAGTATGAGAAGAAGGCAAAACATTGGTAAGTATTCCTGATTTATGATTAGGTACATATAAGGGTGCTCAGACCAGTGTTACTGGGATTCTAAAACCCATATTCCTATCAGATCAGTTCAAGACTGGATTCAGATCTTCCTTCAATTTAATTTAAGAAACAAATTGTGCCATTTCTGGGACAAAGTAACAATCCATCATTTTAGATAATTTTTATAGATTTCCATATATATATTTCCTAGTATTCAATTGAAAATTATGGAGCATAGTTGGCAAAAGATTAGAGAAAATGAGAAGGTAAAAATTATACCAAAGAATTAAATCCACTTGTAAACTAGCTGGCAATCAAATAAAACTCTAAATATTATGCTTAATAAATTCTAGACATTCTAGAAAAATAACATCAAAGAAACATTTGCCAAAAACCAATATCTATGATGAAATCATATGAATAAGGATCATACAAAAGTTATAAACCTGAAGATCAGCAATTTAAAAAAATTAAAACTGATCACTAAAAAATGTAAGAGTTTAACAGCAGCTTTTGAAAGACCAAAGTGACTTGGAAGAACATTCTCTCAGATAAAAGAAGTCACCTAGCCTGAAGCAGGAAGGTTGTGATGACTGAGAAAAATACAAGAAAAAAAAACCCAAAGATGCTTACAACATGCTAAGAGCATCTAAAAGGACACATATTTGAAGTCCAGGAGAATGTAAAGATAAACGCATCAAGCACAATAATCTATGGAATAATGCTGAGGAGCTTTCAAAACTAATGAAAGAATCCAAGACAAAGATTTAAGAAAGGCTCTAAACCCAAACAGGGTCAATAGATGAAGAGCAACAGCAGTAGACAAGCCAACAGAAGACTAATTCATACACCGTTTACAACAACACCGCTGAAACCAAAGATAGTCTCAAAAATCACCTGGCCAAATGATACATTGCCTGCAAAGAATGTTGGCTTATCAATAGAAAGAAATTGTAGACATCAAACAAGAGGAGCTCATCTATTTATTGGTCATGAAAGAGTTCCTACTTTTAGAATAAAAAACATTTAAAAATAAAGCCACAGTAAAAAAAAAAAATCTTTTCAGATAAAATATAATCACATTTCTACCATTAGATCACAGTGAGAAAATGACAAAAGTTGTACTTTAGGACCTGGGAACAAGTGTGGAGACCGGATTAATTCTTCCCCTAACCTGGCCACCATTGTTCCCTCAAGTTCAACGTGACAACTCACTTTGGGTTTCTGTCTTTGGCTTCACTCTGCTGGGATCATCCTCATCACCACTAGCAACTGAGTATGATCTTGTAGAGTTCTTTAAAAGAATCCTCTGGAGTTGTTACCTCAATGCCAGTTTTTATCTTCTCTTTCCCCATGATCCAAGTCCCAGCCTCTTGATCAGCGACTTCATTCTTTCACCGTGTATCAATACATTATTGACAAAGGTTTACTTTAAAATAGAGCGAAAGGAAGTGCCACTTGCTTTACGATCTGCATGAGTTATTGTTTTCTTTGTCTCACCCTTTACCACACTATTAATTTTTATTTAGTGTTTGTGTATTTTTAATACTATTCAATTCCTAATAATACTGTATTTCCGAAAAGTACATGTTCCTAATTAAAAACAAATAAGCAAATCCATGATAAGCAACTGTTCTTCCAGCTCTGTCCCATTCAGCACCAACCATTTCACTCGTGAAGCCAGTCACCATTACCATCTTGCTTTATGCTTGTGTTTATACCGCTCATCAGCAATGCACGGTGTGCACACAAGATTGTCACTTCCCCTGTTTGTTTAACAATACACCACCCTTCTTGGGTATTTTTATATTGCACCCCTTATAAAACATCCCTTTTATACATGACATAGTTTTCTATTATATATGACTGTTTTGTAATTTTTAATATGCATTTTTGCTGCTTCCTTTATACTTTGCTATTTAAAAATGAAGCAGCTTCTATCCTTTGAAAACTTTGTAAATATTCCCTCGGGGAAGATTTCTACGGGAGAAGTGATGGATCAAAGGCTAGACACAGCTCACAGTTTCAAAAGACATTGCCAAATTTTTATATCAATTAATATCCCAGCCACAGTTTAGAAGGACGCTAATTTTCTCACATTAATTCTGGTTTTATCAACATTTTTAATATTTAACCTATTCACTTCTCTGTCAGAAGCTTCTGTAATGGAATGTCAAGAAGACAACACATTCCGTAGGGCGTTCTTTCCACTAACAATGCATGGAAGCACTTTAACTTCTGTGGGACGCTTTCAAATGTCTTCAAAATCCTTTTCGAATTACACTGATAAAGTCTGCATTTTATGTAGAATAAAACTCAAGCGCAAGAGGACAAATGGCTCATTCAGTATCGCACAGATGCTCAGCGCTCGAGTTTGTAGTTCAGCTCTGGTTGTGTGCGGAGATTTGGTGAAGTCAGATATTTAAGCTGAGCTGGGCTGTGTGCAGATACCTGCTACTGCTTTTGAAGACACTTTCAATTAAAGCATAGACCTATAAGATAACACTGTAAAACCAGCATGCTTTACTTCTACATGATACCTTCAAAATGTATTTTTCCTTGAAATACTTTTTCTAGAATATTTAATAACAAAATGTAGAGAAAAGTAACTTTTCAGATGCTGACACATTTTATATGGGAGTGCTGGCAACTTCTCAACAGAGAGGCTGCTGTATCAGGCTTTAAATTTTGAGTGTGAGTGGTACAGGTTCGAGATCCGTTTCTGCTCTTTTCTTCCATGCCCTTCATTAATGCATCCAAAGATACCTTCATGTTTTTCTCATGGGATTGTGAAGTCCTAGCAAAGAGATGCCCCTGTTGCATGATTGTTGAAGCAGCTAATCTTATAGATAATTTTCAGAAAGAAATACAATTCATGATATTTAATTCTACATAAATATTCATGAACTCTGCCATTCATGTACCACAGAAATCATCATTTGTATTTCCTCCTTGGAATGTGCCTAAGATTTTTTTATGATCATGACATATTAAAGTAAGAAGGAATCTCAGATTAAAGGTTTTTTTTATATAGATAAAGAAAAATTCAGACCTGTGAAATTTATCAAAGTCACATAGGTCCTTGGTACCAAAATGAGACTGTTATTCTTTTTCTCTCTTCCTTCTTTTGAGGTTCCATTACTTTACTTTAAAAGTGTATCATATATATATATGCACATAATATGTATGTATGTATGTATATATATTCAGATTATTATCAAGTTATTTAAAAAATTATAAACAGAAGATAGAATCGATCACTCTTTTCATTAAATGTTTATTTCTCCTCACATTATGGAACTATAACTCTGATAGTTCAGAATGTATAAACTTTTCCCTCTTGCTTTACATGTATTTTTCTTATTTTTACTTTTTAAGGAAAAGAACTGTCTTGTGCCCACTCTTTTAATAAGGTTAAAAAATAACTTCCTTGGCATTTGCCGTATATATTTACTCTGTGATATTAGACACTTCTAAAGTCACTCATCTACCAAGCATTAATGGCTCTTTTGTGTTCCCAGCACTCAGGAGGGGGATGAGGAGGTAGGATGCTAATCCTAAAATGGAAGTCAGCTGTGGCTACAGAATTCCGCACCAGCCCGAGTGATGCAGCCAGGTCCTTTCTCAAACAATCAAATAAACACCCATAAAAGATAAAAAACAATAAAAACCTCATCGAGTGACCCTATATTAAATCTAAAGAATTCCTATTCCACCTGTAAAATGTGTTGCAATGAATTAATTGCTGAAGTAATGGTCTTGCTGTGGTAATAGAAATTCAAGAAGTTGAAAAAAGGATGGAGAAATGACTTGATGGAGATAAGGAAGACTGGTATCTGTTCTGCTTCCATTGTTGTTGATACTGATTTCATAGTTAGTACTCTGCCAACTAGAGAGTCACGACTTGTTTGCTTGGGTGTTTCCTTACAAACAAATATCCACACTGCTTTTAGTTTGACTGACACAATTTTAAACCCAAACTAATTAGACAGTTCCCTCCTAGTAAGTTAGAAAGAATAATTTCAAAATTTATTGCAAGTCAGTTACTTGTTACGTGGGTTATTTCTCCATAGAAGTAATGTGAGTGACTTGTTCTGAGGGTTGTGGGAGGGACGAGTGCTGTAGACACGGGGACATTGTCCTTAGATAGTCCCTGTGAGGAACACACTTCCTGTGAGAAGCAGTTTCCTTCCGAAGAGTTACATCTTTATGAGGAGGATACAAAGGGCCCCAAATATTATTTCTCCTTTTTTAGCCATCTATCTACTCCCCCACTGTTGGAAAATTGATTACCAGTGGGTAAGATGCAGCTGTTCAACTTAAATGGGTATTTTGCAAATATCTTTTCATTGAAAGCATGTTTCAAACGTACATTTTCTTTCTTTTTTAATTTATTTATTTATTAAGGATTTCTGCCTCCTCCCCGCCACCGTCTCCCACTTCCCTCCCCCTCCCCC
>NW_004949117.1:4303604-4335669 GCF_000317375.1 Microtus ochrogaster | reverse complement strand
AAGTTTGCGTACAAATGGATGGAAATAGAAAACACTATCCTGAGTGAGGTAAGCCAGACCCAAAAAGAGGAACATGGGATGTATTCACTCATATTTGGCTTCTAGCCATAAACAAATGTACATTTTCTGAACATACTATTGTTGAAAGTTTTTCTCTTTCCAAAATCATAACATGCTTTTATTTTTTGCTTAAGAAGAATACTTTGGGCTATAACAGAAGTTGAAAAAGGACTAACATTTATTTTGTGGTAGCAAAGATAAATTCCTTTACTTGAATTAAAGTACAAACACAGTAAATATCTCATATTGTATTATATTAACTTGATAATTTGAAAGTCATATTTTATCCTATTGCATATGGAAAAATAAGTATAAATTGTAGTGGAGAGTTAAACACAAAACCTTTTTATAGCTTTTTTTTGATATGAAAGGAAAAAAATAAGGAAGGACAAGATTGAGCAAGCAACTATCTAAAACAACTATGACATGCCAATGTCCAAAGCGTTAAGGGAAAAATCACCCTAATCCTTGAGAAGACACTAAGCTTTTGCTTAGGGTCATGCATAAAGGAAGTTGATTTAAATAATCATAAGAGTTAAACTGCATCTGTCAGAGTGTTCTACCTTTTGGGCAGTTATGGGATGCCTTTATTCAGCCTAATGATGAAGATTTGGCTTCGTCTCATTTTTCTTCTAAGTAAATGAATGGTGCATCTTTCTTTAATTGTGATTCTCATCAACCATTTGGCCCAGTAATGGAATGCAAATTAAACCTTTTAAAAATTAATGCTAACATTTATTAAATAATGCATCATACAAAAAGTTAATTTGAAATTCCAAGTTGGGCTACTTGTCTGCTCGTAAGAAGGTGGACGTGTGTATGTGTGTGTGTGTGTGTGTGTGCGCATGTGTGTGTGTGTGTGGTGTGCCATTTTCACAAAACATCTTTATAGCCTTTTTGTATATTTCGAATGTTTTTCAGAGTTTGCAAAATGGTCACCACGGAGACTGCTCCTGAAGACAGGTAGTGCTGTTTGATTTGCCCCCTCACTTGGAGAATTGGCCCCATCGCTCTTTTCCAAAGGAACACTCGTGGATATATTCTTAGCAAAATTAAAGTTCTTTCATATCCATATATATTTAACTTGTACAAATTGTACATTCACTTTTGAATTCTAACACAAGAATACATACAGCAGTTCTTGGTATTTAAACTTTTGTCGCAACCCCACCAACACCCTGGTGAACACAGACATTCAGATTTGAGGGGCAGTGATTTGAAAACTTTGATTGGGGGAATTTAAGTGAGCGTGTGGCTGTGATGACGAGAGGGGCAAGGCCTGAGAGCTCTCAGTGGTTTCAGAAGGCAGACTGGGGCACCGTTTCGGGTTTGCCATAGTGGGGGATTTCATCAGGGCCGTATGCCTGCTAGGCACATACTCCACCCCTGAACTATATCATCATCTCCTGGGAATCCTAAAAATGTGACCAGGGAGATATGAATGCTGTCTCCATTTATTGACTGTGTGTTACCACATTCCTTACTTATCTCTTATTCCTTTATCTTCGAACGATGAGGCAATAATCATACTGTTAAGCTTCTAATAAATAATAAAGTACAAATACAATTTTGCTTATTCATTGTGCATACAAAATAGCTATTCAAGCATTATGATCTTAACCATTTTCCTTTTACTAAGGAGACTAGCTAGACCACTTAAATGAGTCCCTGATATTTTGACAGTAACTTAGATCTGACTTGTTAGTACAACACTGGGTCAATTTTTTTTCTTTTCTTTGCATTCTTTATAGGATATAATTTGGAGAAAAACATGTACAATTCCCAATTATAGATGTTGAAGTAAAGTTACTCTTTTAATAATTTATAGCACGGGGTATTTTATATATGTTTGAGGGGAAAAACTTCAAGAAAATCTTTACTGATTTGATTTGTTCATTCACATCAAGAACACAATTTAGCCAGGTGTGGTTGTGCATCCCAGTAATCTCAGCACTTGGTATATTGAGGGAGAGAGGTCCTGAGCTGAGTTCAGCATGTTCTGTATAGGCAGCTGAAGGCCACCATAGGCTAGAAGGTGAGACCCTGTCACTCTTGTTCTCCCAAACGCGATTTGAATCAGGCAATTGCTACATTATAACAATGAATGTGGTATAAAATTATTTCCTTTCTCAGACAATAAAATACTTAAAACCCAGTTTTGAAGGAATGTATTACTAGAGCAGTGCATTTTCATATTAACAGCTACAAATCACAAACATTCAACAATGAAAACAATAATTTTTCCCATCTGAACACTGTGTAACTGCAAATGAATTTTTACCATAAATTGGTGAGCCAACTTTGTAAGTTTCTAGAGAGATACAAGTCAGTTTTTCATTTGCATCTTTAGAAGCTTCAAACTCATCAGGCATTCCTTTTTACCATTCTATCTATTTATATTATGCAATGAGATACTTTCAAGAGTTGAGAAATAAAAATGGGAAATAGCCTTATAAATTCTTCACAGTAGAGTGTTGTCAGGGTAACTATGCTTTGTTTAGTGGCAAAGTTCGTATCACTCTCTCTAAAATTACAGACCCTCTATACTGTTACTTATTTCCCAGAGTCATCTTAGTCCATTGAGAGATAATTTCCAGTAAGTAAAAGAATCATTAAACTCCTTTTAAAAATACACTTTATCTAGATGATATACTGATAA
Organism: Microtus ochrogaster; assembly: GCF_000317375.1. Taxonomy (NCBI): domain Eukaryota; kingdom Metazoa; phylum Chordata; class Mammalia; order Rodentia; family Cricetidae; genus Microtus; species Microtus ochrogaster. Next base: position 4,332,950 of record NW_004949117.1, on the reverse strand, counting down.
AATTGTCATGAGATTTTCTAAGACACACTAAATCAACCTTAGATCAATCAATAGATGGAGGAAACTACGTCAAGACTAGAATGCAAAATGGCGGACAAAAATCCTTCTCCCATGGGACTGATTCTAGAAAAGATCCACCAAAACAATCAGAAGAATAAAAAGGGTGAAATTTACCAGTGAAAAGCGACATACATAGAAACAGAACTGTGCTTTAAACCTGGCTACCTAGACAGAGAACAGAGGAAATGATGGGGAGGTAGAGCAGTGAATGAACTGGTTCACCATTGGGAGTTTCTATGCAGTGACATGGTATCAGTTGATTCATATCATATGAAAAAGTCTCTGGATTCTCTATGTAGAATAACATATAAAAAGCCTAGAGTGAAGGCAGAGAAACCCCTGGAAAGCTCATGCAGTTACCCAGAAGAGAAAAGGTGATGGCCTGCATGGTGAGTGCAGAGAGGGTGTGCCCACACAAAGTGTCTTTGGAGGTAGAATCAACAAGACTGTAGTATCGCAAGTAAAAGATAAGGAAATCAAGAATTGCATTTTGATCAAGAGTAGAATAGATGATGTAGGTATTGATTGAGAACAGAAGCCTAGGGGAGAAAAACTGGTAAAAAAGAAATCAAGAGAGACTTTTTGGGTGGGATGCAATTGTCATTCAGGTTTGTAAATAAAAAATACAGCAAGCTGAGCAGATTAAGAAACATGTATTTTTTTCTTGATTAGGGGTCTGGAAAGCCCAAGGTAAAGGATACAGCAGTATCAGTTTCTGGCTTCCACATAGAATCCTTCTTGGTAGGTCATTCCTTTTTCGATGTCTCTTCTGAAAGGGATAAAAATCCTATTAGATCAGGATACTATCCTTTGCCTTCACTTCACATTAATCAATGAGCTCCTTAATTTAAACATAGACAAATGGGGTTGTGGAGTTAGAACTTCAGCATTCTGGAGGGGTGGAGGGAAATGATCAGATGTTAGCCAGTATTATAGGGGATTAGCTAGTGGAACACAAAGCAAACTGGGAACAACAGAAGCCATTGGAGAAATGCTTATGAAGAACTGATTATATTAAGTAACAACAAAAGACATGGAATAAAAACTTAAGAAGAAGGATTGATTCCATCAGATACTATTTTAAGGCAATTAAAGACATGGACCCAATGATCATTTGTGTTAGTCAACAGGGCAGTAGTGGCACATAACTTTAATCCCAGCACTTGGGAGGCAGAGGTAGGTGGATCTCTGTGAGTTCAAGACCAGCCTGGTCTACAAGAGCTAGTTCCAGGACAGGCTTAAAAGCTACAGAGAAACACGGTTTCAAAAAAACCACAAAAAGAGAAAGAAACCTATAAGTCATTAGGAAAAAAAATAACAATTTCTGTAAAATGGTGGAGTGGGTGATTATCTGTGGGAAACAGAGATAGTGCTTTCTAGGGCAACTCACTCGAAAAGCTTTGCTGTGAGGAAGAAGAAGCTAAATTTTAAAGAAACTACAAATGTCTGTGAGTTTTACCCCAATGAAAACATAGACATCTGTGTTCTGTGTAGACTTGAACTGAGGTGCTGTCATGTTAGAAGACCTGATGCCTAGGGAATTGAATTATTGCATATTGCATTGTTGCTAATCAACATTATGTAGTACAAAGTGGGTGGCAGGGACTGAAAAATCCCTTTCTTGTGCTCTAGTCACACGGACATTGTGGGGCCATCCAGAGCATGATTGTTCTGATTCGTTCATTAAACTTCATCACCACACTGAAGGCTGAGGTGCTCAACTGCAGTCCACAGTGAAGAACAACTTTGTTTGTACCATCTCAGATTTGTTTAATGATAATTTTAAAGATGACATCCACTGAACTATGTTATAGTATAGTCACTTCACATTCTGGGACACTAAAATTTTCCTAAATAGATCAACAATCCGTAGAACACTGAGTTAATCATCCTGTTTGGTTGAGCTCCTCAACAATATCTCCAAACACATTGAAGAGCTTTGCATTCTATTTTCCTTAGAATGTCTAGGGCTAATAGGATGGTTTAGTAAGTAAAGTGATGACCTTGCAAGCATGAGGACCACAGTTCAGTCCCCAGAACGCACGATCATGTGTTCTTATAATCTCAGCACAAAGGAGGTAGAGACATGTAGATGCTTAGATTTCATTGGCCAGCCAGTCTAACATACTTGGGGAGTTCCAGTCCTGTGAGAGACATTGTCTCAAAAATCAAGGTGGGTAGCAGCTTAGCCATAGCATATGTATACAATGCATATCTGTACAAATATATATGGACATAAACCATATCTAGTTTTATATAAGATTAGGTTTGCTTCTTTCTAAATGAGTTAACTTCCTCAATATCTGAATTGAATATATTTCCCTACTGTTTTAAGCATCTTTTGTAAAATACTAAATTATTATATTTGCTAAGGTCTATTTGAAGGTTATATATTGGGTTCCATTGATCTGCTAATTCTTGTACCAGGTGAATGTTTTAATTAATTCTTATTTCTGTTACATTGTTGTTGGAGGCTATACTCTGTTTCTATCAGTTTTCACAATTGCTTTACTTATTATTTTGGACTTGAATTAAATATAAAATATAAAGGAATTTCCTAAAGGCTGCTTCCAGTCACAATCACACTGAATCATCAAATATGCAAATTACTTAAGAAACTTGGCATTCTTTCCAATGCTGTTAATTTCTTATAATATTTCCAATGAATATTGTTAATTAAATAGTTCTTCACTTTGAATTTATTAAGACTCTTTTGTGGTCTTGAAATGATTAAATTTTGCAAATGTTTTATAGATATAAAAAAATTCTTTTTGAAGGAACAAAATTTGGGAATATTTCTTTTGTAATGACCAAGTCAATTATATCATTCAAATTCTTTATATCACTATTATTAAATCTTATAGTATCAAAAATGTAAACCTTTCAGAGTCATATGGAATAATACCATGGACCTCAGTTTTTTTCAGGTCTCATTTGAACAATTACCATCTTAAAGTCTGTTTTCTTTCATCCATATCTTTACTATGTACCCTATTCCTGAATTACTTTAAGGAAATTCTAGGTATCATATAATACTGTACATAATGATATTGTTATACACTTCCATATAGAAACAGCCTTTGTATGTGTCTGGTTGACTCACCACTGTGCTCTGATTTAGAATGATTTTCTGTGTATTTGCCATAAATTGATAATTACATATCAATTTGTTATGTTACATATCAATTACATATATGTGTTATCAGATTCAGATTCCATTTCTTTCATGCAAATTTCTTGGGAGGTGATATGTGTGTCATTCCATCAGGAGATACATCATGTCATATCTGTGGTTACTTTTGTTATGGTAACACTTGGTAATCTTCGTCCAGTTCCATTATTTTACCACGAGTTGCAAAAAAGTGGTTTTCAAAATTATTTATACATAATAGGTAGAAGGCTTTTTTTCTCTATTTCAAGTTGCAAAGGATGCCCCCAAAGTAGGTGAAGGTCCTATATATAATTAGCCTTGATATTTTCCTTAGACAATAGTTCTGAATCTGATGGTTATTGCCCTTTGGTAATTTCTTCAAAATGAGGAGAAAGCAAAAGAGTGGAATTCATTTCAACACTTCTTTGCTTTGCTCTACAGAAGACCTCACTAATCAACCATGGTAGTCTTTACTCTTGAATTTATACACAAATATCATAGCTTTTTTTTTAGTTCTCTATTTCTTTTTCCACTGATGGACAGCAATAACCAAAAAGAAATCAATTTACAGTCCTTATCACATGGCCAGGATTATTAGAATATGAATTTGGTGAGTCATGGCATCGATCCTTTTGTTTGCTCCTGGAACATAGTAGGAACTCAATGAATATTTGCTAGTGAATAGAAAAACAATAAATTTAGACAGACTGTTTTTCTAAACAGATGTAAATGATCTTCACATTCACAATAACATTTTAATATTTTAATAAAGCATTTGTGGAAACTCTTCTCCGAGCATTTTTTTAGTGCTCAGTAGGTCTGAAATTGTTAAGGAAATTTTATTTTTACACTGTATAGGTATGAAAGATTTTTTTGGAAGCAATATTTAAAATTTTAATTGAATTCTTGTGAATAGAGCATGGCATCCATGGAACAACACACCGAAAATGTTTTCAAACAACCACACCGCCATCAGTTTACTTAGCACCCTTTAGTTACAAAGGTCTTGAATTCGCAAATTGACTTTAGATCAAATTTGAAAGAATGTATGATTTTATGCAAATAAATTGAAGTGGATGGTAAAACTTACTGTATTTTTCTGAAATCGGCATTCTTCCTGATCCATATGTGAGTATCCCTGGGAGAAATGTGTGTTCATGGTAGTTTCAGTAAGCATCAGGAGATATAATTTTATTTTACTTGGTTTTAATATTTTATTTATCCCCTCACCCAACCTTTCTTTTTACTGAAACTTTGATATTAACATAGATCAGAGCATTTGAGGAATTATAGCAGCTTGATCTGAAAATTTTACCTTGATTCACAGTCTGTTAAAGTGGAAGTAGAAACACAGAAAAAAAAGAGAACAATTTCTACTGGACATCAGCAAACAGTTCAGGTAGGAGACGAGGCGGCCGATTTTCTTAGCAAGAAGCTTTGTTACACTTGGCCACTTCGTCTGTGTCCTTGGCTTTTTTAATTTTACAGATTTCTTGGTTGCCTTCCCCAGTGTTATTTAAAAGCTAATGGTATTTCAATTTTATTAATAATTCTCTCTCACAGTTATGTAAAGTTTCTAGTTTACAATATCAAAAATCTGTGCACTCATTTTAATCTATGACTTGAGTGTTTCTTTCATTATTTGGGACACACTTTGGAACACACACACACACACACACACACACACACACACACACAAGTGGGGTGGAGGAACTGTAGCTGAAATTGAAAGCAAACTAAAACCCGTTAAGGCTCAGTGGGGCAGTGTTCTCTACCATGTGACTAACGGCAAGAAGGCAAATTATCCTTGCCCAATTCCAAATCAAATACATTTTTCAACAAATCATGTTAACCTGAAATCCTTTAATTTGACTGTTTTTTTTTAAAGAGGAAAAATTATAGGCTCACTAAGAATAAAATTGGGTCTTTTAAGGGGGATGACAAATAACACCACAAGAACTGAAAAGGCTTGCTAAGCGTCTCCTGCAGAAGGTCTCGTTGTTAACTCTGAGTAATTTCCTAGCTTTGCTGGCCCCTCATTATTGCAGATTTTGTGGCTCAGATTGAAGAATTCTTTATGTACAGGTGCACTGACTTTTCATTTCAGCCCATTTCCTCGCTACAAGTGAAAATAGCTCTCTAATAACTTAGCGACAGTAACTATTTGACCAGGCATGCATAGTAATCATTAGATTATTTATGCCTCCTATAACTGAATTTAATCCAAAAATCTCTACAATGCTGTCTTCCTAGTAATTAATCTATAAAACCACGAGACTATGAGTGCTTAGAATATCTAAGAAGGTGTTCCTTTTCATTTTGCATTTCTTAGTGGTAGTAAGGTTATTTCAGTATGAATGAACTCCACTTGCTCATAGTTTGTCTGAATACCCAGAAGTGTGGGATTCGCAAGACGATCCCTGAATTTCTCTGGGATGTCTCTTGGCTATGAAGGCTTTGAAGAGTGGTTTTCCTTACAAGATGGGAAACACCTTTATAAATATATTTAAGAACTGTTACAACCTTCAATTTGAAATGGATCCTCAAGAGGCAAAGCCTAGGGAGTCAGAGAATGGCCTCCTTTGGCATGAGTAACCTGCCTGTCTGTGGCAAGGTACGGTGTTTGTGGTTTCTCAAAACAAAGCTGATTCATATTCTTGCTAAGAACAGGGTAAGGACCCCAGGGACTCAGCCCTCAGCTGAGAGAGCCTTCAAAACTATGAATAAAGACATAGCTATCACCCTTTTCTGTGGATGTTCAAATGATTCAAAACAAGATAGCAGCCATGGTTGTGTGTATGCCAGGGACTGCATCAAAACAGAGATTAGTTAATCCTCACAGAAACTAAAGGGACCTGGGCTCTTTCCCTAACTGAAAATCAATTCTCTGTGTGATTCAGTTAAAATCATCAATAAAAAAAAAAAAATCTTATTTCTAAAGTCCTAGGCAAAGTGCCTTCCCGCAGAGCCCGTCCCACAGACAGGAGCCTGCTCACGGCCCTCTGAACTGCTCACAGCCTGTTTTAATAAGTATTCAGAAATTATACCCAGACTTCAAAAGCAATTGTAAGGAATTGTTAGCAGGTTTATTAATGTTTTATGTTTTATTAAAAGTTTGGGTGTACATTTCACAATGAGCAACATCAAAAATCAGACTTTCTGCCTGTAATTTTGCTTCCTCCTGTCTTTCTGCCTTTGGGATTCGCTCTCTTTCTTTCATCAGCTGCCATTTTCAGCAGCATGCAGTAATTTCATGGCTCATTGCAAGCGCTGAAAACCTTTGAAACCACAAATGCTAACCTACCTGGCCTGCAGCCATTTAGGAAGAGATTAATTTAGCAAACAGAAGCAAAACACTTTCTACTTCTAGCCTGTGCATAATTTCACTTCTATCTATATTTATTTTACAGTGAGCGGCGTAATGACAATTTCAGTAATTGCAACTCTATAAAAATTTGCCTACCTAGCTTATCTCGCCATCACAAGACCGTGAGTCAGTCAGATTAGAGAAAGTACAACATGGGGAACAGCACTGGTTGCGTTCCAAAAATACGGGTCTTCTAGAAAAACCCAGGCAACGCTTTGCACTTGCTTGTGTTCTTATCTCCTGGGCAATGGTTTCTTCCCGATGTTTGGATTGGGACGGGTGTGTGCCTCTTTAGTTCATGGTGATTTATGGGGGCAGTGTCCTTACAAACAGACCAGTGTATTTGGAGGAGTAGAAGCACAAACCCACTTCTGCCGACTTCGTTACAAATGGCTGTTAGGTTGCTGTCCAGCAATTTGAACAGAAGAGAAAGTCCATCTGGGGCAAATTTAAACTACCATGGCTGGACTAAATTAGCTCACAGACTGTTAGCTAAAAATAAAAGTTTTATTGTTTCTTGTCTGGCTTAAAAAAAAAAATCCCACCCTTGAAATTAACACTGATTATACCTACTGTATATTGTGTGCGTCGTTTCTCTCTAGAGATCTTTGATTCATTCATTCTTATAGTTGTTACACAGGCACACACGCCCGAACGCACGCACGCGCGCCCACACATACACACATCAGCAGATAATGAATTCAGACAGAAATAGTGCCTCAAGCAAAATAACATCTAAGAATTAAGAAAAAAAATACAATGAAAGTTAAAGTCCACCAATATATGAGACAAAGTTGTATGATTTTTCCAGTAAGCGGAAGCATGGAGGAACTACACGCCAGGCAATTGCTGGCTAGAGGAGACTTCGCTGTGAGGCTGTTGACGTGACCTATAGATGGTCAACCTATGACCTGCTATAGATGGAGGCACAGTGGATGCCAAGGCTAAGACAAGAATATTACATTGCTCCCATTCTTTTCTTAGATCAGCAATCAGAGGGGGAGGCTCTTTTAATAAGAGATCACAGTGTTTGCTGAAAAAAAAAAAAACAACTCAAAGAACAAAAAACCAAAAACCCCAAAACCAAACAAACAATTCATAGGTGAGAGTCTAGAGTTGAGGATCAATCCAAGTCAAAAAAAAAAAAAAAAATATTTGACTTGGCTTCCCCTCAAAGAGCTAGGAACTGAATGGTCACCAAAAGACCTCCCAAACTAGATGGTTTCTCCAGTCCTATAAAAGATCCTTGCTCACCATTGTAGTCTAAAAGACACTATTTCTGGTCACACATCATAAAAGGGTGAAAAGGTAGAACGACCCGTCACTAGGTTTAAATATTTGGAGTGCTCAGTCTTTCCCATTTTACACATCCCTCTATCCCAAATAATGGCAGTAGTACACAAGTCTCTGCTTCTTTACTCTGATTTGAATATTCTGTATGCTATGAAGGAAATTCTATGACATTAAACTTGTTTATGCTCTTGGTTACTGGCTAATTCATTTAAGCGTACAGATATACAGACGGCAGAAGGATGCCTGGCCAACCCCCACAGATGTACACCTCCAATCTGGCATCACATGGCACTCATAAAATATGTCAACACAGCCTGGAATATTTCCACAGTTCATGTTCTGCGATTGGTGTTCACAGAATACTGGCAAAATATTTCATAATGAAATTCATCGCAGTGAAAGAGTGAAACAGGAATTCTCTCTCTGTTTTGAAGGCATTTGCAAAAGTGCTTGATCAATATCCTAGCCGTAAAGTAAGAACTTTAAATCAACACAAATTGAACAAGAAAAGCGCAATCATGTGCTTACATATCATATAACAAATAGCAATTCATGTCTTTGAACAATTGATGGTAATTATACCGTCTTAATGATCATTTTGAAAACACAATAATCTTTGCAGCAATGCCCAAAGAATCATAATACCACGTGACACAATCAAAGGGGTGGCAGAAATATATTCATAACCAAACCTCTGTTCTGTGAGAATGTATCTCCTAATTCGTCCCTACTTTAGGTGAAAGGTGTAAACGATTTTCAGTGACTAGTGAATGCAAAAATCTCACAGTTGCAAAGTCAGGAATGACCACTTATTTTTGGACATATATTAGTGCGTTTATATGTGTCCCTCCCCCCATCCCATCACACCCCCTACACTCCTCTAATGGGCAGTCTTTGATTCCTTATTGCTAGCAACTGCATTCTGCTGAGCCCTGGCCTAAGATTCCCACAGGTCTGACCTTCAGAATGACCTTATGTTTGATCCTTTTGGGCCTCCAGGTCCTCGGATATCCCACCTTATGGCATTTTTCTCCTTTTATCATCAACCCTTTGAAAACATCGAAGTCCAAGGATCAGTTCTGTTTATCCTGGGGTCTCATGACGGAAAGAAAAAAAAAATGAAAGAGGTAGTGGGTGGGGGCAGGAAGATTCGGGGACTCAGTCTGACAGGCCGCAACCTCCCTGTCAGTTCTGCTCTTTGAATTGTACAATTATGAGCAAATGCCGTTCTTTCCTTTGAGGGTCTGAATATTTATATGCCATTAAGATCTGTATGCTGAAATTCTAACCTTCAATACAAAGGCCTTAAGCAGCAGGGCTTTGGTAAGCTGAGTCTTGTGAGCAAAGCCCTCATGGATGAAATTAGTATCTCCTTCAAAGAAGAGCAAGAGGCTCCCCTGACTCTTCCAACATGAGAGGTCACAGCGAACAAAGGCTGTCTTTTGACAAAGTTGTTGGTAAATACCCCAGTTTTCAAACCGAGACCCAGGGACGTCAAGACGTAAAGCGAATTCGTGACACTGTGCCTTCGGGGAAACACTGCTCCACCCAGCAGCACTTGTGAGACCTTGCTCTTTGATGGCATGAACATCTGTCTCTTTCTGACCATTCTCTGCCTGGGTGTTTGGTACTTTGTTTACTTGGTCTCATCATTACTCGTGGATTTAAAGCCTCACTGTGGTTGTAGCTGAGTGCTTCCATCCTGCACACAAAATTACCCATGAGCCTTAGCAGGACTTGGTGTGGGTACCATGACGGCAGGCAGAGAAATGGTAATTCTCCACGATACTGGTCATCCTGGAATTTTCTGGTTACAAAGGAAAAAGTACACTTGTGAAATACAAAATATACCAGTTAAGGTAGAAAGACACATATATTATTATTGAATACTACAATTTTAATTCACTCTCATATTTTAATATCCCACATTTTTATATAAAAGACAGACAGGGTGTCTTTTTTGTCTTTGCCTAGTCTAACAAAATCAAGAGACTGGCTACCCAGAGGGCTCAGTGGTTAAGAGCAGTAGCTGCTTTCCCAGATGACATAGGCTTAATTCCCAGCATCCATATGGCAGCACAAACCATCTGACGCCTCCTTTCCAGGGGATTTGGTGCCCTCTTATGGCCCACACAGTCACCAGGCACATACATGGTGCGCAGACATACTTGCAGACGAAATATCCCTACACAGTTAATTTAAAAAATGAAAAAATAAAAGATAAAGAAAAAAATCAACATATAACCTGTAGATTATCAAACAAAATGCCCAGAACCAGACACAGGATACCTCTCTTCAAGACATCAGTTTGGGGGACTCCCAACAAAACAGGCTCTTAGCTTTGTTCTTGGTTGCTAACCAGAATTTGATAAAACTCTGTTGCTGTAAACATCAGACACTTGGTCACCGGGGATGGAGAAATCAGGTTGATACTGACCTGGAAAATCCCTCCTAACTGGTTAATATTCACAGTCCTAGAGGGTGTCATAGACAGTATAACGATACAGACGATTTGCTCATCACAATTTTTTAATTGCCATCTTAAGTTCCTTTTCTTACATTAATGATGTTTTTTTTTTTTTCTGAAGCAAAAAGAGTACACTAAGTAAATTACACAGACAGTACAAAAAAATTAAGACAAGCGAATTGGAGCATAAATGAAATTTCATTTCTCATATTAAAGTATAAATGAAAGACAGCGAGAAAAGCTGCTGGCTCTCCTTTCTGCCATACCAAGATTTTAGCTGTGTATCATAATGTATTTTCTTGAAGGTGATTGGCCCACCTTTCACTGGCTAATTTACAGATGAAATTCTACCTTAATCAAGTAAACATCTAGTATAGAATTAAAAAAAAAACACTCTAAAACTTGTCAATATGTTTCTCTGCTATTTTGCAATGAGTCAGGGGATGTTCCCCCAATTAATCAGCCCTTAATGAAATGAATAATCTCCAGTGTTTTTAAATACAAATTGACCATGTATGCAGACCTTTTGTGTGCATGCATGCATGTGCATGCATGTGTGTATTTTAGAAGTTGTAAAGATTCATATGCAAAATACTGACAGAAATATAGTTGCAGTGCTGTTTACCTCCCATCTGATTATCTACTCATAGTGTGGCAATCAGGGAAAACCAGCCTTCCACTAAAAATAAACAAATAAAAATAAAAAGCTAGTTTCAGCCTGGAGTATAATCTTGTCAGGACCGAGTTATAAACTTCTGAAAAGCAGGGATTATAATGGAATCACCGCTCCCACCTAAGTGTGGCGGTGTGAATGGCACTGCTATTATTTACTATGGTAACATAATAAAAGACAGCACTGTTGGGGCCATTATCCTCAGTGCTCTTTTTTTCCCTGGATAAATCATTATATTTATTATCTGTCTTCTCGTATGGGGGGTTATGAGAAAGGCCAAATGAAAGCTGAAGCAACCGACTTTTCTGAAGAAATTGGGCCCATTTCTAATTCTCTTTCTCTACCAAACACAAGAGAACAGAGACTTTTTTTTGTGAAACATTGTTTCAAGTAAGATTAAAGTGCAGATTATTGGTGAGAAAATGACACTCACTTCTAGACACCTTGTAGATGCCTGGGAGATATCGCCAGCCCTCCCTCTGATATTTTTACCTTTTTTTCTTGATGGATTTGCTTGCTTGCAGGTTTTGAGCAAAGGACGCTGGAGCTTTTGTTCTGTGCTAGAGACTTGGGTTGTTGTTTATTGGTTGATAAGTAAATTTACAATATTTGTGCAATAGTTCCTTTTGAGTGAGTTTTACTTAAACATCAGAAATAAGTGTTTAACCATTTCTCCTTTCTTTTTCAGAAACCCTACAAAAGGTAATTGTTTTATTTTGTGTAGATGTTTCTGCAGACTGTTAGCTGGCATGTCTAATCACTGTCTATTAATATAATTCCCAGTTCAAAGATTACTCAGCTCACTAATAATTTGATGGGGTGTTGCTTATGAGTTTCTCATTACCCCCATCACAACATAGGCCCAGATGTGGGAAAAAAGATTTTTTCTACAGAATGCCAGCATCTTTATTTTCAGCTCTCTGAAGGGCAGTCAACAGCCTGTAGTATCTGGATTCAGGGTTTAGAATGCCGAGGTAGATGGGTGATTGAAGGCTGGTCATAAAGGCTGGGAGTAGAACAGACGACAGCTCAAGGGTTCGCTTCTCATTTCTAGGAAAAATAAAAGTGAATATAAAGTATAGTGAAAATAGTTTCTGTTTTTTTTTCCTAGATGGAAGATGAACCTTACTTCCAACTGTTTCAAATAAGGCTCAGGGATAGGAGTGGGGAGATAATTTATATGAAAACCGACCATTACTATTCTCCAAAGCAAATATTCATAGCAAAATCTACAGTGTGGTGGGGGCCCTCAAGAAATAAATTTGGAGGACCCTTTCCCCATTAAGCAAAGTGAGGCATATTGCACAGAAATTTTGCATGTTATCAACTATGGTCAATTCATGAGTACTGACTAAGAATGAATGATTCCTGTTTCTTTGTTCATATTCTGAGGGATCAGCACAAAGGGTTAACAGATGATACTTAAATAAAAACACAGCCAACTTCAAACTCTGCATTTCTTTCTGTTGGTTTTCTTGAATGTATTGGGGTGCAGAGTAACTATTCTCCATATGCTAATGATGAGGTTATGGTTATCTAGCAAAGTTGTTTGAAGTGTTGGTATTTTATTTCCAAAACAATGCATCAATGAAAACGTTCACACTGGATTCAAACACAATTGGTTTTAAAAGCACAAGTGTCACCCTTGACTGGGTTTCTGGTTGTCTGCTCTATTCTGAGGATTCATTACCAGAATTCATACTTAAGAGGTTCTGAATGTGACCATGAACAGTTACTTATGCTCTGGCAGCAGTGATCCAAAAAGAGTTAGGTGACATCACAAATCCATTTTCTTAGAATTATGAAAGAACTATCATAGGCACTGTTTTCATTCTTTATGGATCGACATAGATTTAGTTTTAATATAAGTAGGTGCTTAATGGCCTTCAAACAATATTAGCACTTATGCTTTATCCCAAATGAATGTAAGATGAATCCCTAAGGTTCCAACCCTTGACCGACACCCATCTTCCCCTACTCACTCCCAAGCAATGTGTCTTTTGCCATCTCCCCCAGCCCTGACCTCGAATGTGAATCTGTCCAGAGTCCTCTCATTTTCTGGTCTTACTTATCTTCCTATCACCTCCTTAGTAAGCCTTCCACTCCATGCATATCAACCCCCCAACCCTGGGTTATCTTATCCCTCTACAGGTGTCTCCAGGTCACAGTGCTTAACACCAGTACTTAGTATTGAAATAGATTTTGCTTCTGTTCTTCTCAGGGGATCCCGAAGGTTAGAATGAGCTTAATGTGTTTCTCGCCATTATAACCTCAATCTCTCCCGAATGTTCATGATGTTACCCTGCCACTCTGTCTGCTGGTCGGAGTCTTATGACGCAAGGAAGTCATAATAAACACGCTGAACATTCGCTACACAGTATGTGGAATTGGAACACGATAGTAAAACTTTGAGTAGTTCCTAGGTTTTAAGATCAGTGGAATAGAGATTCTTTAAAGGTGTCATTTTACCCTCCTAATTTTTCAATTATGAAAACTAAATAGCAATGTGTTGGCAAAATGTTCTAGATTACATATCTAGCAAGTGAAATTATTACTGACATTAGTATCTACATTAGTACCTAAATTAGTAAATTAGTACCTAAATTAGTACCTACATTTCTTTCCCTCCTGCCTATAATGCCTCCAGCTGGCGAGGAAGCTGACCTTCCCCCTACCAGCTACGACACTCTGGTGAGCAGGCTAGGCACCTCATCTGGGCAGCACAGCATAGTTGATTTACTGAGATTGCATAGGTGAGCTGCCTACTCCCCCTGCCCTCAGTGGGAACATGAATGTGTCCCATCTGACCTCACCCGCCTGTCATCTGCCTTATGGCAGCATGGACGGGTGAGATTCCCTCCCCGCTCTGTCCTTAAACTCCTGAGGCCCTGAGGTCAGAAGAGCAGGGAAAGCTGCCCCTGCTGCCAACCAGCTGCAGCACTCAGGAGAGCAGGTTCTGCACGTTGCCTGGGTAGCACCATAGACCCAACCCTGTTAGTGGATGTGTGGGTGAGCCGGCCCCAAAGATGAGAGTGTGGGAGAGCTGTCCCCACTACTTGACTGTCATGCAGAGGAGTGGGTGGGGGAGAGATTCTGCCCCCCTTTTACGCCTCAACTCTCAACCACCACCAATAGATGGCTGAGCAGACTTTCCCCCTTACTGGCTACAGCACTCAGGAGAGTGGCCCCTGCACTTTGCCTGGGCAACATAGTAAAGCTGGCCCTAAAGTAGATATGCAAGAGCTGACCCTGAAGATGTGAAAGCAGGAGAGCTGGACCCACCCCTTGCACAACACTGCGAGCGGCGAACAAGCAAGGGCAATGCTGGAGGGGTCATTCTGGTGGTGAGGATGGGGGACAGATGGCAGACTGACCAACCCTGCCATGAGTTGGCCTACCTCCAAGTCCACCCCAACTATGATCAGCTGAAGCACCTGGAAGGGCAGGTCCTGTCTACCCAAAGCTACAGCATCTCTAAAACACAGGACAACAACAGGGTATCCAAGAGGATTCCCAGTGAAGGCCCAGCCATGGTAATGTAGCAGAAACCAGAGGCCTAAAACCACATCAATGACTCTTTGCAATGAACACTTGCATGTACAGATATATGGATAAAAGGGTTTGTTGCATGACTAACTACACTACAATGAGATTTTTTTCTTTTTCCTTTTTTCTTTCTTTTAAATTTTATTTTATTTTATTTTAGAGGGGAAGGTTGCAAGGGCAGAGGGTGGATACAAAGGGATGGGAAATGAATGGGATGGAGATGCGTGATGTTCAAGATACAAAGAATAAATGAAAAAAAAGTTTGATAAAAGATCTTTCAGGAGCTCTGCTGATAAAGGACTTGCTGTGCAAGCATTTGAGGAACTAATCTCAGACCTCAGCTTCCTCCTAAATGTACAGGTGTGTTGGTACATCTTTAAATCTAATATTTGGGAAGCAGAGACAGGAAGATCCCTGAAGCTTATTGGCCGGTCAGGCTACCAGACGGTGAACTCTAGGTTCACTAGTGTATGGAGAACTAGAGGAAGGTGTCAGACAGCATCTGAGCTCTTCACATGTGTGCACATGCATGTACATGAATGTGAACATGTGCATACCCTTTTCACCTCTGCTCGCAAAGATCGCTGGGCTGTCATCACCTTGAGGAACAGTTAAAATGAGGCTCTCTGAATTTAACACGTCTGGAAATGACCAGGACCAGCATCCCAAGGCTTCCCAACATCATGAATGAGTAGAGCAGGCAAAGGTTCCCACAGTTCCACTGGATGTTGATATGGATGCTGTTCTGGGGAGAACTTGATTGCACTGTTAAAATTGTTGGTGTAAGAGTTTTCATTTCCCATGAGCAGATTTGTTATGTTCCATTTCTCATTAAGGACTTTTGCTGAATGTCCTTATGTATATTTAAAACCACTATCAGAATTTAAGACTGTCACACACACAATGGTAACTAAAGAGTTAGATTTCTCTCCAAGTCATTCAGTGATGAACAACAAACCTCAGGTCCAGCTGACAGCTGCCCTCTACAGCAGAGAAAATTGTGTACATTCATGCTGTCCCTTTGCCTGAATATCCCCCAATTTTCTATCATAGTAGAGAGTAGTTTTTATACTAGTAGAATGGATCTATTGTTCAGTCCACACAGTGTTTTCATAAAATGAATAGGATGAGGATTTTGTTGATTTTATATTACACTAACTTTATACTATGTTTTGTTTTCAGTAAAGGAAAGATAATGTATTAAAATATATTTTGGAGGTATGGTAAGACAATATTAATGACATAAGGTTGTTACCACATTGACAACTTAGTTTAAACCAGTAAATACCCTGACATAGTAAACATTGGCCGCAAAGCTTGTGGTTAATACTAAGTCAGTAAATTGATTGACAAATGGAGGCTGGAGACCAGAGGCCTTATGAATTTTTAGACCAGTTGTCTGCAGAGACCCTGTGCTGAGGTAGATTGGAAACACTGATATGATCTTTAAGAATTAAGATCAGTTTTTAAAATGCTACTCAATAAAGTATTCTTTTTGAACTGATTGTTACATAGAATTGATAATTTTTAGTGGTTTTTCATTGCAAAAAAATAGAATGTAAAATGATGAAAATATTTGAAAAATTGCATTTGCTTAATATGTACTGATTTTTTAAAAATGAGAAGCTTCTAGCTGAGTTAATATTTCCAGTGATATGATGATTTTACAAGAATTTTAAAAGTTAGGTTTTATTTGTGAACGGAGACCTTGGGGAAGAGGTTAGGAGATGTTATTTTAGGCTATCTTTTACTATCTGGAAGTGTGTCAATAGTGTGTGCTTCAAAAGGACTGATGGAAAATGTTTACCAGCAGACAATGAAGCCAGATAGATTGTTTATGACGATAGACAATTTGGGGAACACATTTCCGGGCAGGGTTTTGAAGTATAGGTCTGAGGGCCATCCTGTGACTGCACTTAATGACATTCATCACTGCTGAATACTTAGATTTCAAAATACAGTGTGTTTCGACACGCAGAGACTTGCTAGGTGTAGCACTTTGTGTTCATATTAACTTCATAGCATATTTGGGGACAAAGGTAGGCTCCGTGTTATTACTTTAATGTGTGGTTGTTTTCTGCAGTTCGCTGTGTTTGAACATCACAGTTAGATAGATTGATTTGGATATCTTAACTCTACTTATTTATTTACAAATCTGTGGTTTAGCACATTAGCATTCATGCAGTAGAGCTTTTTGTATATTGACGTCCCTGCTAACTAGAGTAAACAATGACCAATTCTAATACAGTTGAGAAATGTTCTATCTTAATTTCTTTAGTACATCTTTTTTTGTAATTAAATTTTGAAAAAGCACAAACAAGATTTCTAAGAAGGCAGACATGAGAGTAAGTGTGATGGACTACTACACTGGTCAGTGTAATAATCACATTCATACAACAGGTGTATCTCCTTTAATGTCTAATTTCGACATGGTTTCTCATGTCAGAAAGAGGTATTTCTGTAATCCAATCTATTCGGTAGCTAGCAGGAGATTAAAAGTGGGTCAACTCTGGAATGCAGTCTTGAATTTCTTCATTTGTGGATCAAAGTCTTTGTGAAGTGCTTTTTGAAGAGCAGGGATGATCATCCTTAATGATATCTTATGAATAATCCAAGAGCTAGCCGAGGTATTAATTCTTTAAAAACAGCCATACCTGAGCTGGCAGTAGGCTCTTTATTTGATGTCCCAGTCTGATATTGGCATTAGGACTGCTGAGAGTCAGCCTTATGACGTTGACTCATGAAACCTCCAGATTCCAGTGCACTATTCAATACAACTACATTCATTAAGGATTCTTAGTGTCTTCCCAAGGGAACAGATAAATGTACTTTCTGAGTTTTTGTTTTACACATCTTAGAAACCATACAGCAATCTTCCTGTTCTTGTTTGTATTCTGAGTAGTAAATACGGCCCAGATGGTTAAAAATACCCCACATGTTAATCTTTGACTAGACGGTTCAAGGATCTTATGAAAAAGAATGGTGCACTGGTCTTGGAGTCATTAAAACACAGAGATTGGAGAGAGATAAGGCAATCCAGCACTTAGTATGCAGTGCTTTTTACAAAGGAAAGGAGGGGCTAAGGATGTATCTTGCTGCAGAGACCACGAAGGATGTGTGTGATTCAGCTGAGCATCCAAGAGCAGTGATGATCCATGGAAGAGGAAGATGGGAAAAGTGTTGCACTCTCTTGGGAAGGGTCAGGGTGTTAGTTCCGCCAAGGGTCCAAGGGTGAGAAGAGAACAGACTGATTGGAAGCATGGGTCTCCCAACTCCCTGCTACAGCTTAGCTATGCAAGAGCCATTTATAATACTAACGCCGTGATTAATACTAAGGGCTTAAAGTGGGTGGATTGTTTGTGAGGTTCTCTCATCCTGACACCTAGAAAACAAAGAAAACCATTAGTATTCCCTCAAAAGAGGCAAGATCCAAGACCTCTTGCTAAAACATATGTTCATGAACGTGGCATAACCAAATGATATTTCTATATCTTTATGAGAGATTGTTTTACTTCGGGGTTTGTCCAAAGAATTTTAGGCAAAATATAAGTTAATACTTAATTCCAATGCCTTATGCATATTCATGGACTGTAACTAATAGTAGATGTTCCTGCCATCACTATGTGGGTAACCCAAAAGTAAATAATAAAATATTACTCAGTTTCTTTCAGCACAGAGTAAACAATGTTATCAAATCTACTTATATATAGACAAATACATCCACAATTTAATTATGTCATCCCCAAATCACTTGGGCTAAGTGGATGCATATAAGAAAAGCTGAAGTTTCTGGATCTACACCCAGGAAATTTAACTGCAAATTTCCTTGTATAGTGTGTGTGTGTGTGTGTGTGTGTGTGTGTGTGTGTGTGTGTATGTGTATTGGGGGGTGTTTATGTGTGTATTCATGGGAGTGCACTTACGAGTCAGAGGCTGGAGGTAATCTTCAAGTGTTGTTCATCTCTGGAGTCATGTCATCCAATTTGTTTTATTGAGAATAGAGAATCTAACCCATTTTTATGGATTAGACCAGGCTAGCTAGACAGTAGACCCCAAAGATCTCATAGAAGCTCTAATTCAACAGGGGTTCTGAAGTTAAAGCTGGTATCCTCATGCACTTTCCCCACTGAGTGATCTCCTCAGCCTAGTGTTATGACTCATGCTATCTGTATTTTTACTTTCTCTTAAGGAGGCAGAGGATGCCCTTAATCTTAAAATTCTTTTCTTTAGAGAGAACAGGAGATTAAATTGATTTATTTCAAGATTCACAAAGTTAAAAGTTCAAAAAGTTATTTTTTTAAAACTAGAAACTTATGTAACCTAGAACTTTCATTCTTGGATGTTCTGGATAATTCAAAGTTCAATATCTTATTTTCAAAATGCTTTATCATTTTGTGGAAGGCTTTGGCATTTGGCATCTTTGTATATATGATATACATCATTATAGATAAACATCATACATACTAATTGTTGCAGTTTTTACTACTACTCCATAAAGTAACAGTTATATTAAGAGATATGTTTTAGAATCAAGGGTGAGAATATAAGTGTTGGGGAATATTTGTTTAACTATGCAAAGATGAGCTGCATTTGTTTAACTATGCAAAGATGTGTTGAGTTTGTTTAATTATGTAATGATTTGTTGCTGTTTTACCTTGTCTGCCTATGGCACCTGATTGATTTAATAAAAAAAAACAAAACTGAACAGTCAACAGTAAGGTAGGAATTATAGGCAGAGCTTTTGGGCAGGGAGAGAGCAGGAGAAAAAAAAATTCAGGTTCCAAAAGGAAGAAAGAAAAGGAGATGACAGGAAGATGCCAGGGGCCAGCCAGACAGATATGAAGGAAGTAGCAAAGTAGGAGATACAGAATGAAAGATAGCTAAAAAATGCTCAAAAGGTAAAACAGACCAATCTCTCTTATGACATGGATGCAAAAATACTCAATAAAATACTGGCAAACTGAATCCCATGACACATCAAAAAATCATCTACCATGATTAAGTCAGCTTCAGCCCAGAGATACAGGGATGGTTCAACATATGAAAATCTATCAATGTAATCCACCACATAAATAAACTTAAAGAAAAAAAAACATATGATAATCTCACAAGATGCTGAAAAAGCCTTTGACAAAATCTAACACACCTTTATGATAAAGGTTTTGGAGAGATCAGGGATACAAGGAACATACATAAGCACAATAAAAGCAATATACAACTAGCCAACAGCCTGCTGTGGGACAATGGTCTTTTATCCTGTCACTTGTATTTTAATAAAATGCTGATTGGCCAGTAGTCAGGCAGGAAGTATAAGTGGTGTGACCAGGCAGGGAGTAGAGGCAGAACAACCATAGAAGGAGAATTTGGGAAAGAGGAAAGAGTCAGTCTACAGTCGTCATTCAGACAAAGAGGAAGTAAGATGTGACTGCCTCAATGAAAAAGTACCAAGCCATATGGCTAACACAGACAAGTATTATGGGCTAATATAAGTTCTAAGAGTTAATAGGAAGCCTGAACTAATAGGCCAATCAGTTTATAATTAATGTAGGCCTCTGTGTGTTTATTTGGGACTAAATGGATGTGGGACCTGGTGGGACAGAAAACTCAGTCAACAACCACCAACATCAAATTAAATGGAGAGAAACTCAAATCAATTCCACTAAAATCAGGAACAATACAAGGTTGTTTTTACTCTTTCCATATCTATTCAACATAGTTCTTGAAGTTTTAGCTAGAGCAACAAGACAACAAAAGGAGACTAAGGTCTATGCTCATGTGTGTGAGTGTACACTTGTGTAACAATTCAATGCTTCTAATTCTAAGCCTGGTGACATCACATCCTGTCTTCCTCCTAGGCTAGAGGTGCCTTTCATAGCCTTTCACTTTCATATAGAACTAGTTGGAGGTTCACTCAGTGAAACAAAATTGCAATACAATTATTTCTACTTAGAGAAATATGACAGCTAGAATTTTTATGTTAATTAATCTTTGCCTCTTTATTATTGTGTGATGACCCTCCATAAATTTTCTTGCAATACAATTTTAGTACATTCTATAAATTATTTTATTTTGTTCCAGCATTACTCTGATTTGCAAATGGTTAAAATTTGTGCTGTCTTTCATGATCTGAAAATCAGCGTGCTTTATATTATCACCAGAAATGAGAGTTTTAACAATCAGAAGTAACTGAAATAATAGGAATAAAACACAGTCATGGAAACTCAGTCGGGTTCTAGTCTTGGTGTGATGCTCGGTATGTAAGTGTATTAGCACCTATGAGACATGATGGCAACAATACACCAACCTGTTTTCTCAGACTTGGACTGAAGAACAAGCTGGTGGCTGCTGTTCCTGCCGAGCATCTCTCAGCCAAACGAGGAAGCTGCCACTTCCTCACCTGCATCCCCAGTTAAGCACCATCTGTTTCCTGTTTCGACATGATATCTCACATAGTTCTTCCAGCCTCTCACATCAGTAAGCACAATCCTAATAGACAGATCAAGTTCCCACTAAAATTGTGCTCTGGTTTCCCCCTAGTATTTTCTGAAACACCGCAGTGGCTGCTCCAAACCCACGTTTGCAGCACGAATTCCCCATGTTAATATAGGTTCTTTTCAGTGCGCTGCCCAGACAGTTATTTTGATTGATGGGCAGCAGCATGCATGCTCAACAAGGAAGATGAAATTCAAATTTTGCATCGAAAGACGTTATCTCACACCGCATCTTGCCAGTTTTTAAAATAGTTAAATTCATTAAGTTAGTCTGCCCCTCCCTTCCATCTCTTACCATGCAGAATTATCAAAATAAGGTTGATATCTTACGTATCTAAGCAACCAAGTCAATTGAGAATTTATTTTCTGCTTATTCGTGCTAACGTTTTCATTCATGACCTGACTGGCAAAGCTGAATCAATCAGGTAATGTACATTTTGATTTCCCAGATGTTACAGGTGACAAATTTGTTTGCTCTTAGAAAAGTGCTTTGAGTCCTATGAAATAAGTGTATAAAATGACACAGGAAAGAGTAAACTGTGTTTGGTTTCTGATGTTTTCTTGCTTTTCAGTATCATAAGGATGTAAGACATTGATGTTATTTATTGAATTTCTTTTGCTTTGAACCAACTAGTTAAATCATTTTGGTGGTTTAGAAATATGACTTTCCTATGAACATTTAACACATCCCTCTTAGACAGAAAGAGTGCAATTCTTTAGTTTTTAAACTTTAGCTGAAGCTACCCAAGAGGCTTATTGATGAATAAAATATTGCATCCTAGCTCAAAGAGCTTCTGATTTGTCTTATCATGGAGTCTGTCTTAGTCCTTCCCCGCTCCATGCTCCATTGCTGTGGTAAAATATTCTGGCAAAAGGAAGTTAAGAAACAACATGTTATATTAGCTCACAGTTCAAGACCCAGTCCATGTTGGGGAAGCCAAGCATCAGGATCCAAAAGCAGTTGGCTACATCTCATCCCCTGGCTTGTTCAGCCTGCTTTCTTATAGAACCCAGGACCACCAGCCCAGGGATGGCACCACCCACGACGGGCTGGGTCCTCCCCCATCAATCACTAATTGAGAAAAATTCTTACAGCTGGATCTTATCAAGGCATTTCCTCAACTGAAGCTCCTTCCTCTTTGATGACCATAGCTTGTGTCAAATTAACACACAAAAATAGCCAGTATAAGATAACACCAATAGAGTGTCTATATGAGAATACTATTGATGGAGTATTGATATTTGATGTTATCAATACTTTTTCCCCTCCATAACATAGAAGTATCATCAATTTGCCTTTTTATAGGGAACTCAAGTAAACTTGTGACTTTAGAAGAAATCATAAAATTATTTTAGTTGTTTTTTTCTCTTCATTGGGATAATATCTCATTAAACAAATGAAAGAGAAACATAGAAAGATACCAAAAGGTTGTTCTATGATGTGCCAGGTCTTAGAAGCAATTCTCTTAAGTTCTATGAACTGGGCCAAAACTACCGTCACAAAGATTTAGATATAGTATCTGATAGAAAAAGGTGACCAACATTCTCAGAAAAGTTCCTGGTTCTTTTCATTCCCTGACGCTATTTCAGGTAGAAGACAAATCAACTCCAGTTTCAATTTTCTTCATGGAAAGCCCAGCCCAGTGCTCATGAATCATATTGTATCATGCTGATGAAAATATCATTCCAATAATTAATGTCCTTAAGTCAGAATTTAACTGTCTATTTTCCTCACGAGAGACAAGACAGGCATGATGGGAGTTTCCACAGAGGAACTAGGCTGATGCTTTTAAGATCACCACTGTAATATGGTTTCATTAATCAGCTGCACCCTGTAAACATGGAACATGCCATGAGAGAGATTTCTGTGTCTCTTTTTCTGTCATATTCCCTTGACTACAGCTCATCATGAATTGCTGTCATAGCTGTGAAGAAACTTGAGTAAGAAAACAAGCAGGGGACTACCAATTAACACATTATCTTCATATAGGCATTTAGTAGCATCCTTTCAGCCAGAGAGATTCTAATTATGTAGGTCTCACTTTCACATCCCTGGAGTAGGGGTTGTGAAAGGAGAGAGGTATATGAGAAGACAAAGGTGATTCAAGAGGTCAAGTTTCCAGTTCCTTCAGTCCACAGTGACATTAAAGTTCCAGGGCTTTGTTCGAGCCCTGGAGGGACCATGTGCAAAAGACAGAGGGAGGCAGTAGCAGAAGTGGTTTTGCTTGGCAGTGATAAGAAGTTATGATGCATGGAAAGAATATTGTATAGGATGTTGGAACCTGGCTTTATGTCTTCTTCTGTCCTACGATCTGAAACACAGTCACAAAAGCATGTCTTAGCGGCTCTTAAAAGAATATGAATGTCATGTGGCTGGGCAGCTAGGTTGAAGGACCCTGGGTTTACACACTAAACCTCACTTATCAGTCTTGCATTTTTTATGCTCAGGTTGTTGTTCAAAATAATGCAATAATCATTATTTTGAAGTTATAATATTTTAGGATTATGTTAGCAGAAACAACAGTTAAAATGTGCCAAGCCTTCATTTCAGGCAACTACACTTTTCTGAAGTATTTACCAGTTTCTCTGTTTGAAGGGATGTATCATGTCAATTACCTGACCCTTTGCCCCATGTGCTCTTATTGTCACTCTGTCCCAAATGTGAACCTCTCAGTAAGGTCTTCCTGGGCTCCTCAAGCAGCATTCGGGGCAGTGTTAAACTTAGAGTAATGTGTGTGCATGCATTTGTGTGTTTGTGTGTGTGTGCACTCTTTGCCAACATTATCTGATCCTTGTTAGATCCTAGATATTCATTTGCACAATTTCACCAGTTGTAACAAAATTAGAAATTGCCTTTCTCTAAACCCTCACCGTCTTTCCCACAACTCAATGTTCGATTATTTCCATATTGTTAGGTTCTTCAAGAGTTTTGTTGTTTGTTGATATAGCCTGGAGTTCTCACTGAGAAGTCATGGGCTCCCTTGATTCCAAAGAACCAAGACACTGTACACAGGCATGATGTCGGAGGATCTTTTGTCTATGTGTTAATTTCATTGGTTAAATAAAGAAGCTGCCTTAGCCTTTTGATAGTCCAGCCCTTAGATGGGTGGAATAGACAGAACAGAACAGAATTCTGGGAGGAAGAAAGCAGAGTCAGGTAGATGCCATGAAGCTCCAGCCCGAGATGGACATAGGTTAGAATCTTCCTGGTAAGCCATGACCTCATGGTGACATACAGGATTATTAGAAACGGGTTAGTTAAGATGTGAGAGTTAGCCAAGAAGAGACTAGATATAATGGGCCAGACAGTGTTTAAATAAATACAGTTTCCATGTAATTATTTCAGGTGTAATCTAGCCAGGGAGCTGTGCTGTGGGAAGCACTCCTCCCCTACCGCCCCCCCCCCTTGCCTGCTCCTTTTACACAGGCACCTTCAAATGACAGGTCAGTAGCATCCCAAACATCTGATTTTACGTAGCATTGCCATCTTTTTAATAATTCATAATCCCACTGAATAGAATTAATAAGGACCAGATTCTATTCTAAGACTTTGGACACAGTTAAAAACAAAGTGAAGATCTTTATATCCGGGGAATATATTTCCTGCACATACGTTATTTTAAACTTCCACCCCTTCATTAAAAAAATCACCTTGGTATCTGAACAGTTTTAGGGAGAGAAGAACAGGTTTCAGTCTATTAACACACTGCAGCTTTGTAAGTGACACGATTGTTTACAGATCATGAAAAACGTATGATGCAAAAGGGAAAGTTTGGCCTGTGCCTATTGGCTCACATGTTTCTAAGCAACTCCGCTTAAACGCAGACAAGAGTGCAGTATCCAACACGATCATTTCTCATTTTCTGTTTCTGAAACTGGTCTGTTTCCACGGATTGCTCACCAAAGTCCATGAATTAAGACATTTTTAAACTTCTAGCTTGCTTTGATAGCTATTCACCTCTGAAAATACAGTGTAACTGCTTCTCCAAAATGTCATAAAACATTTTACTATTCTTATGAAATAATCATAACTGTAATTTAAAAAGTAATAACTTTAAGAAAATTATGTAAAGTTGTGACAGCTTAGAAATAGATTGTCTGCTTCTAGGTTAATAGGTTAACCCAAAATTGTATAATAAAAAGGGAATGGGTTAAATAATTTATCAGCAATAAATTTTGAATTTAACAGAAAAGATTGTGAAAGCAAATTAAGCATCCTATGGTAGGCACTTTACAAATAAATACATCAAGAAAGACTAATAAAATAATGTCTTTCACTGAAAAAATACATAATCTCATTTTTATAAGCATGGTTGATATGAGTAACTAAATATCAATTTCCTCTTGATGCAATTTTTTTTCATGGAACAAATCACTTTTTTCCAGAAGAATTCTTCTGGTGGCAATCACATAATGAAAGTACTTCTCAATAGATACCCATCGCTGAGAGCTGGTCTTTTTTATTTATTTATTTTTTTCTCTGCCTGATTCGCAAAAAAAAAAAAAAAAAAAAAAAAAAATTAAATCTGATTTCACGAGGACGTAGGCCAATGGACCAATAAATGACTGTTGTAAGTATGTATCAAGAAACGGTCACAACTTGTGATGCAAAATCTGCCCTGTGCTTCTCTCTTCCCATCTGAGAGTTGTAATTCCGGCACCATGCCATGTGCACGATTGAGTGCAAAGATCAGCCCCAGGCAGGTTTAAATAAAACATTGACATTTTGAAAAATGATCCAAGTGTTTCCTTTTCTCACCTTGTATGTTTTTTTTTTAACTTTGCTATTTCAGGTAGTATCAAAGAGAAAATGCTTTTTTTTTGGTGTGTGTGTGTGTGTCTAATCATCGGGTAGATTTTATATTCTCTAGGGTATAATAGTTCAATGACGTTTGATAAACCGTGTAAGATAAAGTTGTAAAATGGAAAAGAGTTATGAGATTGTGTTTGTTCTTCCTTTTATTTTTTCTTTTAACTTTATCGTAGTACCTTCTTTCCTAAAACATGAACCTGGAAAATAAAGTGGGTGCTCATAGGCCAAGGACACACACACACACAAACAATGCATCATCCATTATTGAAGGCAATTTCAAGACTGATTGAAGACAATGACTTCCTATTATTATAACTTGCTAATTTTATTAGGATTTTTATTATGAATGTTTTGATAGTACACACACATTTTCCAGCACGCCTCATTGTTCTTAAGAGATAAGCAAATTTACTGTGACATGACATTAGCTTGGACTGTGTCCTTGTCAAGGAACTAGGAGATGGGGGTAGCATATTCCAGGAGATGACAGTCATAGCCTCTGACCTGAAAACAGATACATTGGATTTAGTTTGTCGGACATAAGTTAATTATCACATTTCATCATACGAATTGTCTTGAAAGAGAAAGGCAGCTGGCTTCTCATTTAATGGAGAGTTCTCTGCTCGGCTTCATCGAAGCCCTTGCTCTCTCCTGCCAGGAACCACTGTCTCTGATGGAGGCTTTAATTCACGGTGATACTGCAGTGCAGTTCATTTCCGGATCTCTATTCTTGCGTCCCCGACGGTTCATTCTTCTCAGTAAAGGGAATGGCTCTGCTCTATAGGAGGTTAAACATACAGAACCTCGGTGGCTTGCATGATTTCTGACTTCAGTCTAGTCTCTGACACACAGATGATGGGAAAGGGCTGTCATTTTTGTTTCTCCTCCTTTCTTTCTCTAGCAAGCAGGAATGGCAGATGTAGAATTTGCTCTAAATGCTTCCTGAGAGGAAGGCTAAACACACACCTATGCTTACCTATACCTGGAATAAAACACTCCACAGAGGATCCCAGCCTTATTTCACACCGACCAAATCAAATCACCAGTTCAATAATCACTCAGTTCCTCTGCAGGTGTTCCTTCAGGGACAATTCCAGGTAGGACTTCTGTGCTTGTGTGTTTACAGCCATCTTATAAATTTGGAGGTGGTGAGAGCAACCTTCACTCTGACAAAAGGACAGGCCAACCTACTCATTGGAGAA
Source organism: Microtus ochrogaster (assembly GCF_000317375.1). Taxonomy (NCBI): domain Eukaryota; kingdom Metazoa; phylum Chordata; class Mammalia; order Rodentia; family Cricetidae; genus Microtus; species Microtus ochrogaster. The sequence goes on along the minus strand of NW_004949117.1, from coordinate 4,305,887 downwards.
AATTGCACCAAGTTTTTTAATCAAAGTCTCTGTGGTCGATTGTCTGATTTTCCAGGCCAGATGTCAAATGTTTTTCACTGATGTCAGTGTTGACAGAATCACTCGACCAGATTCAAGAATGAGTAAGTGAGGCAGTGATAATGCTTCATTTCAGTACTAAGTTGGGCCTTTTCCCCAGCCGTGACCAGAGCAACGGGACCACTCTGATTCAAGATAATTGCATAAACCATGACTTTCAATTATTTGCACTGCTTAGTATTTCAGCCAGAGTGTCTTTCTTGCAAACACTGGAATATAGTGTGGAACTGGGTAGATTTAGTTAAAGTGCAAAATGTGTTGTAATTGTCAATTTATGCTTCCAAAGTTCATATTTAATCCTATATATAATTAAGTATTTGGTTGTCAATGTAGTTTTGGCATTTTCTCTTTCGAAACAATAATAATCATTCATTTACAAGGTCCTGGCTCTTATGAAGAAAACACATCTTTGGTTCTTGATGTCTTGGAGCTCAGGTTTGTTGAGTTGATGGACACAGGGTTTTGCCTTTCTTGTCCTTTTACTTTCTGATCAGCAAAAATCACGTATATGATGCAGAATAATTTGACTAAAAGAAAATCACTACTTTTTGTTTAGAATTTATTGAAGCCACATATCAATACAGTATACATTTCCATGTTCTCCAGTGGTCTACATCTCCTTTTTTTCTAAAAAGAATACTATGATATTTACAAGATCAAATACTTTCCTGAGTTCTTTGAAATCAACATTGGGATAGTTTGAAAATACACTATGACAAGACATAATTCGGCCTTAAAATTCCACTGGTGTGGGCCTCTCCCTCTGTGGCACCTGGTTTCATTCCTAGAATTCCCCTCCTTCTTCAGTCTATCATACCATTAGCTTTAAAAGAATTAACATGCTTAGGGAAGAGAGACCTTCTCTGAACTGTGAGTTCCTGAGTGATGGGGAGTTGGGGGACCTACTTAGCATGCTCACTGTCCTAAATTCCATCCTCAGCTGCAAGGAAAGAAAGAAGGAAGGAAAGAAAGAAAGAAGGAAGGAAGAAAGGAAAGAAGGGAGGAATGAGTCAAGGAAAAAAGAATAGACAAAGAAAAAATAAAGAAAGGAAAATTTACTTAACATATATCACTAGGTGTGACTGGGCCCTTCAATGTGTTTCTTTAAAAAAAAAAATAAAGGCAATTGGATTACTCTAACAAATCTGATCAGTCATGCAGAACAGCCTATGTCTAATACAGTGCTTAATACATGATCCCTCTTGAAATGTGCCCACCTGAAAGGCCCACCCTCTGTCTTTTAAACTTCTCCAATCTTTCTCCTGAGGTTGGGAAGTATTGTCAAAGCTGTTGAATTTTAGGCCTTCATTGCATTATCTATTACCATGTAATAGATCAAGATCAATCTGTAAAACAGTTTTAGCATCTATCATGCCATTGGATGTTGCCTGTGTTCAGCTGTATGGCTCTTGACTAGAGCCTGGGGCTAGAATCATTTCAGAGACTTTCTGAGGAACAGGTCCAGTTATTGACTTTCAACCTCAACCAAGACTTTAACGGCCTCTCCATGTGACCTGAGCTTTGTCATATTGGAGAGAAAGTATGATCTCCCAGTTTCTTAATTTTAATCATTCTCATATCTACCAAGGACTACTGGTCAACCGTGAGAGAGTCTCAGATCAAAATGAGACAATATAGACTCCACTCAATTCAGTATGAGTTCTTTGAACGTCATATAGTATGTTTTGATGAAGTCACCTCCCACCTGCACTTCTTGCAATTCCCCCTCCTCACCCAACTTTGCGTCAGCTTTTTAATGAAAATGCAATGACATTTTTTCCCATGTCCCCTTCCTCTCTCTAACTTTTTCCATGTCTCTTGCCTCTAATTCCTTACAGGCTACCTGTTTTCCTCTTGAAATTAGACTTTTCTAGAGACAAGCCCTTCTGATTGTTTATCCAATAAAAACTATCAGCCGTGAAATTACACACACGTACTCATGCACATTCATGCAAATAGACTCACTGTGGTTTCATTATGCATTTGTGCACCTATACAAACATAAATACATATAAAAATATGCATGTATTGTTGAATTGTGGTCTACCACTGTAGCATGCTCTATTCACCAAAGGGTTAATCTATCTTATCTATCTATCTATCTGTCTGTCTGTCTGACTGTCTGTCTGTCTGTCTATCTATCTATCTATCTATCTATCTATCTATCTATCTATCTATCTATCATCTATCTATCATCTATCTATC
>NW_004949117.1:4272772-4303504 GCF_000317375.1 Microtus ochrogaster | reverse complement strand
TATCTATCTATCTATCTATCTATCACCTATCTATCTATCTATCTATCTATCTATCTATCTATCTATCTATCTATCTATCTATTATATCTATCTATCTATCATCTATCTATCTATCTATCTATCTATCTATCTATCTATCTATCTATCTATCTATCTATCATCTATCTATCTATATCCCTATCTATCTATATCTATCTGTCTATCTATCTATCTATCTATCTATCTATCTATCTATCTATCTATCTATCTATCTATATTTGAATGTGTGGTTTACTGCTGTAGCATGCTCTATTTACCAAGGGTCTCCCTCTCCCAGTAGAACAATTGCTAATAATTCCACAGCTTCAGAGAGGAGTTGAATACAACTCTTCCCTGCATGCTGAATTTTAGTCTGGCCTGTGTTTGCCCAGGTTTCATACATGATGCTGTAATCACTGTGAGCTTTATTTGTAGCTTCCTTGCTGAGTTCAGAAGATAATGCTTCCTTGTAGCCATCTACTGCCTTAGAGTCTCACAATGGTTCTGTCCCCTCTTTTCAACGATCTCTATGTCTTGAGCAAGAACGTGGAATGTATCTGTCTTATAGAGCTGAGCATTTTCTAGTCTCATATCCTTAACCTTGCCTATTGTGGGTTACTGTGTTAGAAACTGTCTGCTATAGACAGAAGTTTCTCAGAGAAGGAAAAGAGAGATGCAATGACCTATGGTCATAACAATAAATCACTATGAGTGAGATTAATATTATATTCTTTTAGCAGCATGAGAGTAGTAGGTTCTCCTTAAGAGCCTATGACTTGCCTAGCCATAGGTTCTTAGTCTAATGATGGTGAGATTCATCCTGGGGTGAGGGCAGAATTAAATCTACTCAGAAAGTGCTTGTTTACTTCTATGATATTCATGCCACTATTGCAGTAATGGACATGTCTCAGAAGGAGTATTAAGACACAGCCACATATCCAAGACTGTATGGATAGTACAGATATAAATGATAGTTTTTTAGAGAAAACAAGACACAAAATTATGTGGGTAGGAAAGTGGATGCATCTGAAAAGAGTTGGGGGTGGAAAGTTAATGCGATCAAAATGCTTTGCAAGAAATTCTCAAAGAACTAATAAAATGATGGAAAGCATAACAAACTAAAAAATAATTTTAACTACCTTACCATCTTTTCATTTTCATTTCATTTCATATAATATGGAAGACATTGATAAACATATTGTTAATTAATTTAAAATTGAAACAAAATACAGCAAGGATCTAAATTAGGTTGAAAAACAGTGTTGCTAGAAAAACAAAAGTATGATTTATGTCTAAGATTTCTATGGAGGAAAATAGAATGAGTGAGATTGACTCGACAGTATACCTGAAATGACTCAACCTAAAGATCGAATCCGTAGGATGCCATCATCTGCCATAGTTTATAATAGTTCAAAAATTCCAACAATACTACACTCACTCGGAACCTGGCTGAGAGGGAACGGTAACTCATAGCCTCAGTCAATGCCAGTCATGACTGACAATAGAAAATCTCTGTTTGAAAATTGTCAAAAAGATCAGAAATCACGACTGGCAACTGTTTAGCATGCAACCGACGATCAAGTACAGACAGTTCAATGACTCAAAAAGCACAGTTAATGAGTTTCTTGGTCTATGGCAGTCATTTTGAATATGTTTTTATTAAAATATCAAGACTTGGTGTTTTGGTGTTTTCATGTTGTGTCGTGTTAGTTAATTAAATCAACCCTCAACCCGTGGTAAGAAATTTAATACCTCTAACTTCATTGTTTATCTCAATGTGTCTTCTGTGCATGGGATCAAACCTTCTGTATGGATATACTTCTATATATCTGTTGTTAATTGCCAAAATTTTCTAAATGATCACTCCAAACATTTGTTAAATTTCCTTTACAAATAATCTCAATAATAAAAATTCTGTCTATGTTTTTCTTTCTTTATTTCCGATATCAACCAATATATTAATATGAATACTTTTATTTCACAGAACATTTGTTAAGAATATTCAAAATCAGTGCTTATGAAACAATATCAGTTGGAAAGCCTCAATATTAGTAATTTTTATTCTTAGCATTCTGTCTTCTATGATTTTAAAATTAAAAAATAGTATTTTCATTTGTAAGAAAATTTGCATGCTCCATATCTCTTAGATATTCTGATGCAAAGAAAGACAGCTATAATCTGTGGAGCTTATTCAAGAATTTTCTGCAACACAGAAAGAACTTATTTCTTATGCACAAATCCTATCCTTACTTTTAATATCCAAAATAGACAATTTGGGTGAATATTAAAATATGCAAACTAAATCTATTGTCAATCCAAGTTTTTAAAAATCATAATAGTCATTTTGGCAAAAAAGGGGCAATGCATTCCCTACCCATTTTTATAGAACTATTGACTGCCTTCAAGCCTATATAGAAAGCATTATCCTTGCCATATTTCAGGTTACTTTTTCAACTTAAAAATAAAATCTATAGAGCATGTTGAATAATCTCTCTTGCAAGACCATCATTCTACCGTATTGAAACACTGAGATAAGATATTCAATGGGTATGAATGCTCTTTACTTATCACTGAGCTTTTAAAAAGGCTCATGTAACTAAATTCACATTTTATGCTGAACTGGGCTCCATTTTTAATTCCTATGACCATTGATAGATGAGACACAAAAAGGAATGAATTTTTAGCCAGTGAGTCTGGTGTTTATAATTACTGAAAGAGCAGATTCAGAACACTGAAAAAAGTTAGAACAAAAAGCAGAGATTTCCTCAATTGCATGGGAATCAAACAATCTATGATATTTAATTAGGTTAATAAAATGTTTTCCTAGAACTTGTTTTCCAGGAAGAAAAGCCGGGTATAACTACAAGAGCTTCTACTTGATTTATTTGGTGACAAGCATATAATTATTATTACATGTTATTTATAAGCTATGGAAACATTCAGGTGTAACATGAGAATTCAGCAAGAGCACACGTTATACATTAAAAATGCATAGGATAAACTCCTCCATTCTTTGGTGGAGCGTTTAAGATGTCTTACCCACTTTTGCTGCCTGTTTGTTTCATTTTTTGCAAAATGGAGGTACTATAATGGATGAGTAAGATTGATGTGTATCAGATGCTCTATGAGATGGCCATACTGCATTGGGTTGTTCTGTATTAGCATCAGATAACCACTTCTGGGTAGAATCACTTATTACTGATAATCAAGGCTCAGTTTATACTTTATCCTTCATATATGAGAGTGAAATTTGTATAGATAGGAGGGTTTAGAAGGCTAAGCCACGGTAAATGCTAAACCAAACTGTGAGCATGTGCGTTCTGGAGAATTACCTGAAATTCAAATTGATTTTGGGTGAGTGTTGTGCCACACAATTTCTTCCTGGGAAGACGTAGCATACACATCTACTCACCCAAGACAGGTGCAAGCATAGATAGTGTAGGAGTCCTATTTGGTGAGCCAATGGGTTGGATGGTTACTTACAGGAATAAAGGTGAGATGCATTTACAGGAGTAGAAATGACTCAAAGACAACTTCAATACCAGAGTCACCCCAGCAAGGGGACAGCTTATAAAGCTGGGAACCTGACGCGCCATGCGCTCCTGCAGGTAACTGTGCAAGTTGGAGAGTGTCCTTTCCTGATTCCTCAGTTCACCTAAAACTCTTCCAAGCTGCTTGACTGGTGTTTGCTTCTTTGATGTAGGTGACCTGGTCTTCACAGAGCTTTTCTTTTCTCTTTGCAGCTCAGCTCACTTCTCAAGCTGTGACTCACAGCTTTTATTGTTTACCCTTATAAGGAGGGGACTTGTCAGTTTCAGGGACTTCCTGAAACTGTTTTAAGTTATCTTCCTGAAATAAGAAGCATCCCTTCAGGATGGACCATTTCAACTTCAGAGGAAACTGTTACAGAACCATGTCCAAAAACAAGTAGTTGATATTGTAACCTACTGATATTTGAGAAATGTTTGTTTCATCAGCATACTCTAGCCAATCTTGAATTCCATCGCTAAATTCAATTTTATGGTAATATCTCATTTATATAAGTAAAATACATAGTAAAATATTCACTACTTAGAATAAACAATAGAGGATTTAAACCATGTAAAAAGTAAACTCTGAGCATTTTAGATCAGCAATCTAAGAAAACACTTCTGAATAAATATTTCTTTCTGATACATTTTGTTTTATCATGAATTGTACAGTTTAAAATAGAATTATTTTCAAATGTGTATTTTGTCTTATAAATTACTAATCACACAATAGGACATGTAAATAGTTTTAATAATTATTATAGGCCGGGCGGTGGTGGCGCATGCCTGTAATCCCAGCACTCGGGAGGCAGAGGCAGGCGGATCTCTGTGAGTTCGAGACCAACCTGGTCTACCGAGGGAGTTCCAGGACAGGCTCCAAAACCACAGAGAAACCCTGTCTCTAAAAAACTAAAAAAAAAATAATAATAATAATAATTATTATATTTTACCCTAAAAATAAAAGTAAGGAAAAATAAAATACTGTCATTCATTTTAGTCTTTTTCTAGAAATATTTCACTTCTTGATTTTTAGATTTCATTATAAGAGAAATAGTTGAGTTAGTATTATATATTCTTTGACTAAGAAAATTTAACATTTTTCTTTAAATTTGAGATTGGGGAAATGCAAATATAGAAATTAAAACTTGACAATTTTGTTTACATTTGAATTTATCTTAGTTAACTAATTTAAGACTATACATAGAACTTAAGGTCTAGGGAAAAAAACAGATATGTAATTTGGCTCAAATTCTGTTTTGTACTTTGAAAATATGAGACACCCAGTCATTGGTGTTGTTGGGGCATCTTGCTGTTAAGAATTGGCCTTACTGGGGACTCTACTCTTCAAATAAGTGATCAAAGCCTTTTGGAATTTACCTTTAGAATATTATTACTACAGTCGGCTCTCACACATGTTTGGAGAACAGTGCTCCAATTCTTAACCGACAAGTCATTTCTCCAGCACTAAGACTCTGTTTTTTGATTTCTTTATTGTTTATTGATTTCTTCATTCCTTTATGCAAAATGGAATGCCTATTTTCACACTGTGTCTAGGATATGGGAATGCAATATCCCATCACTCTGACAAGCATTTATTCAATATGCCTGATCAGTTCCACCGCTCACTATTTTCACTGTTTTCGTCTCCAGATCAAATTTCATATCTACTTATACTTTTTTGTACATAATTACAAACCGTATCTTTTTTCTAATTTCATGCATAATATGTGCATGTATTTGTGTGTATGCATGTTCAAGTGTTAGGATGTCGATACACACATGTGTATATGTGGGTGTGGATGCTGGCGAACAATTTTGAGTGTCATCCCCAGAAACATCCTTCATCTCCTTTGGGACAGTGCCTCTCCTTGGCATTGGGCTTACCAATCAGGCCTATCTGGCCATGCAGGAACCCCAACAAGCTTATCCCTGTCAGCTAGCATTGGGATAGCAAATGCACACCACCATGCTGGACATATTCATATGATTTCTAGAAATCAAACTCATGTTCTCAGGTTTGCAAGGCAAACACTTTACTGATTTAATCATCAGACCATATTTTCACCTTTAAATTCATCCTACAAGATCATTCTTTCTACCTGTTGATCAATAACTTACAGCCCATTTCTAAGGGATTGCTATATCTTCTTGCTTTGCTGACATTTCCAAGTTGGTCACATGACCTAATTTGGTTAATGGAATTTGTGTGGGTGCTGCATATCATAATATATATCACAGAGAAACTGTGGGAAACATTTGTATTCTTTCATACAAAAATGACATGTCTAGCTAGAAGCTTCTTTTTCAATCTTAATTCTTAAATGAACATACATGTATTATAAAGCCATGGTGGATGCATAGCCACCAGATCTATATTTAATGTGCTAAATAAAGCTGGGTAGTAGAAGTCAGGGGTGTTTGTAACTCTAACGTACTGTTGACTACACACTCTACCTTGATTCATTAAATTCAGCATCTTAAGGGAAGTGAGGGTCTATCACTAAATTTTGTAGTCTCAATAGCTTGATCAATTTCTAACATACAGTAGGGCTTTTGTCTTGTAAATCAATGGGTGGAATTTTGTTGTATGAAGCTGATGTATACTGTCTGAAGATTGTTGTCTTTCAAACATTTTGATAAAGTTGTGGTATTATGGAAAAAGAACTTACACATTATAATAAAAATGCTACTAGCTGCACACGGGGACAAAAAGCATTCATACTTTATTTTAATCATTTGGAAGTTGGAAAGAAATCAAATTTTTGCTAGGGTTGACAAGCAAGGGGAGTGGCACTTGGTCTGCAAGGTTAAGATAGATCGGGTCCAGAAGAAGTCATCAATCTCCTGATGATCAATCTGAGATGGATTTATGGAGGATGTGGGTTTTGGGGAGTCATCTGCAGAACAAAGAGATATGGAGGGTGTTAGAAGAAGACAGAAGGACTCATATGGCTCTCATGTTGAAAGTAAAATATTCTTCCATAATTTTGTATTATATCCAAATACAGAACAATAAATAAGAAAATAAGAGCATATAATTTATCTTTATATTTTTCTAGACATATTTCCCTTCTCATTTGCTAGATTTGGCATTCCATCAGATGTGAAAAATATAAATTTAAAAGTGATATATAAGGCCAGCCTGGTCTACAAGAGCTAGTTCCAGGACAGGAACCAAAGCTACAGAGAAACCCTGTCTTGAAAACCAAAAATAAATAAATAAAAAAATAAATAAATAAATAAAATAGAAGTGATATATATTAATTTAGATAGCAAATATGTAGGAGAAATTACAAATTTTCATAGACATTTTCTACAGGAGTTCATTTATTCCAAAACAGTTTTATTTCAATTTATATTGGTTTAAGATTTGAGAAGTAGTGGTTTGAACATTAATTGTTCAAATTAATAAATATACTCATAGCCATTTCTATTTATTCACTAATTTCAATGAATAATTTGAATACTAAAAGGATATAGTTTAAGCATAAAACAATAAATACAATTATTGGTTTGAGTGTACATTAAAGAGGCATGAGGTTCCAAAAACTCTTCAGTTCTGAATATTCATGTTGGAAGATTGTAGTGACCCTTCCTAGGAAGACACGTGTGATAGGAATTAGGTCAAGGGATCTGTTTAAATTTAAACCGCTCACAATCTTGCTCCCACGAGCCTAGTCTCCTCATGCTGTAGACTGTGCAAAGTGAGAGCCAAGGCAGTCTGCATGAAGCATGTTAAATTTTAATTTAGGGACACTTTTGTGTCTTATTCAGTTGGTAAGAAAAGTCTTTAGGAAGTTTTTAAGAACCCACTTGTGAGCCAGGCCATGGTGGTACATGCCTTTAATCCCAGCACTTGGGAGGCAGAGGCAGGCTGATCTCTATGAGTTTGAGGGCAGCCTGGTCTGCAAGAGCTAGTTTCAGGAGAGGCTTCAAAGCTACGGAGAAACCCTCTCTTGAAAAACCAAACAACAAAACAACAACAAAAAATAACCCACCTGTGAAGGAAGTTACACAGATAGGAAGTCAGATCTCACGCTCGCTAACATCACTTCCCGCCTAGCTTCCACAGGCATTATTGCAGACTATTTCTTGGGATGAGACTGAATTGGTCATGTTTGCAGAAGTATTGATCACGTTGTTCTGAGCTAGAAAAAAAAGTACATATACATATATACATGGAAGACACATTTTTAACTTCCTTAATGATCTTAAATCTTTGATGTTCTTGAAAGTTTCACTGCCCAACTACACATCAGCAAAATTGTATTATTACTAATAGAACGTTAATAATTTAACTGATTTTTTTCATAAGTTTGATGTTTTTAAAATAGTATAGTTCACCTGTGAATTGTATACCATAAGATGATTTTGCCTTATTTCTCCATTTATACATGTTCATTTTATGGCCTACATTAGTCTCTAGAACAAAAAGCCTCATCAATCTTCAAAATGCTTGATTTCCAGTCATGACTACAATAAGTCTATATGTTATGTATATACCCTAAAATTCACAGGGAAATTCCAGAATCCTATAATAATTCCAAACATTTGGTATCTTTAGATTTTACAAGATTTCTTATATATGAAAGACTCAAATATAAAAATAAAATATAGTAACATATTGCTTCTAATAAAGTTATGAAGCGATGAGCAAACAACAATGGTCTAATGAGTTAGCTCACCAGTTAAATATGCTTGCTGCCAAGTCTGACCATTGGAGTTCAGTTTCCCAAGAACTGCATGGTGGAAGGAGAGGGGCAGTTCCCACAAACTAACCTCTGCCATTGTACGCTAGGTAAGTGGACATGCCTCAAACAGGTACACACGCACACACACACTTTCACACACACAATACATACATGTGAAAATGTATTTTTTACATTTTAGTTTAATAATCAAAGCGTTTTGAGCTTACATGGCAGCTGATAATGTATTCTCAGTACTTAGGAGGTAAGGGAGATGGCCAGTTTGAGGCCAGTGTGGGTTGCACAGCCTGTGAATTTCAGGCAAGTCTGGCCTGTACGGTGAGACATTGTTTCAAAATGACATAAGCAAGGAAGCCAAATTAATCTTACCTTACTAGTGAAAGATTCTCTTTGCCTTTGCTGGACATTTCCCTTTATGGTCCTCTGGAATAAATCTGTTGACTTTTTCTCATTATTGAATTTTATCGCTATTACATGAACAGATAAGTAAATAAATAAAAAATCCACAATTGATATTGACTAGTGAGTTAAAATAACAAAAAGTACTTCAGAGACTGAATATTATTGATACAAAACTACTTTATAAAATTATTGAGACGCTTTCAAGTGTTAAATATTACATTAGTAAGTAGAACCTGTAAGTTATTACCTTTAATAGAGATGCTAATGTTTTAATTTTCATTTCATTGTGTCTTCTGTATGTTCCTGTGAGGACACATACATGTGACTGAAATTGTCTAAAAGTTTTAAAGGTATCTTTTAGAAGTAGAATAGGGACTTTTGGGTGCAGGCCCATGCGTACTCTAGCTGTGTTATATGGTAAGCAGGTCTATTTTACGTTTTTGAGAAGCCCTTCAAATGGATTTCCATAGTGGCTATGCCAATTCACACTCCCATGATCACCGTTTCAAAATTCCATTTCCCTCCATCTTCTCCAGCATTTTAAGTCATTTACTTTCTGATAATGCTCATTTTGACTATGGTGAGATGGATCTCAAAGTAGCTTTATTTTCATTCCTTTGTAATTAAGTAGAAATAAATGTAGGGAAAGGTCAGAAAGCTAGAAAGGGGCTCGTAAGATGGAAAAAGAGGCTTTAAGAAGTAAAGGCTGACCTCACTCAGGATGGTGTTTTCTATTTCCATCCATTTGCATGCAAAATTCACAAAGTCCTTGTTTTTTACTGCTGAGTAGTACTCTAATATGTATATATTCCATACTTTCTTCATTCATTCTTCCATTGAAGGGCATCTAGGTTGTTTCCAGGTTCTGGCTATTACAAACAATGCTGCTATGAACATAGTAGAGCATATACTTTTGTTGTATGATAAAGCATCTCTTGGGTATATTCCCAAGAGTGGTATTACTGGGTCCAGGGGTAGGTTGATCCCGAATTTCCTGAGAAACCGTCACACTGCTTTCCAAAGTGGTTGCACGAGTTTGCATTCCCACCAGCAATGGATGAGTGTACCCCTTTCTCCACAACCTCTCCAGAAAAGGCTATCATTGGTGTTTTTTATTTTAGCCATTCTGACAGGTGTAAGATGGTATCTTAAAGTTGTCTTGATTTGCAGCCAGACCCAAAAAGAGGAACATGGGATGTACTCACTCATATTTGATTTCTAGCCATAAACAAAGGACATTGAGCCTATAATTCGTGAACCTAGAGAAGCTAAATAAGGAGAACCCAAAGAAAAACATATAGGCATCCTCCTGAATATTAACCTTCATCAGGCGATGAAAAGAGACAGAGACAGATACCCACATTGGAGCACCGGACAGAAATCTCAAGGTCCAAATCAGGAGCAGAAGGAGAGAGAGCACGAGCAAGGAACTCAGGACCGCGAGGGAGTGCACCCACACACTGAGACAATGGGGATGTTCTATTGGGAACTCACCAAGGCCAGCTGGCCTGGGTCTGAAAAAAGCCTGGGATAAAACCGGACTCTCTGAACATAGCGGACAATGAGGACTACTGAGAACTCAAGAACAATGGCAATGGGTTTTTGATCCTACTGCATGTACTGGCTTTGGGGGAGCCTAGGCAGTTTGGATGCTCACCTTACTAGACCTGGATGAAGGTGGGTGGTCCTTGGACTTCCCACAGTTCAGGGAACCCTGATTGCTCTTTGGGCTGACCAGGGAGGGAGCCTGGGCTGGGGGAGGGGGAGGTAAATGGGAGGCGGTGGTTGGGAAGAGACAGAAATCTTTAATAAATAAATAAATTAAAAAAAGAAGATCAACTCATAAATAACACAGATGAATCGAACCTATGCATACATAATGACTTAGAGACAGCTCCACTCTTTGTGTGTATGCCATCTTCAATTCTTTTTTCTATACGACCACTTTGAATAAAATTTTCAGTAATGTTTTTATAATTATAACCAAAAAACCACATGAACATAAAAAGTTATGTACTCCCTGAAAAAAAAAAAGAAGTAAAGGCTGAAAGAGAGGCCGAACACATGATATGAGAAGCGGAAGGGAGAATTTGGGGGGTAGATGTTTATAGCAGGAGAACGAAGGAATAGCAAGAGGAAATTGCATCTGAAATGAACCCGTGCATTTTACTCATCATTGACTTTTCTGAGCTTGAATAGCATAGTATCTGCATTGTATTCAATATTATATATGAAATTTGTTTATACAACATTATATTATTAAATATAACAATTTGTATATTCTGTAATTAAAATTATTTGTATTTTATAGGTATTATAATATACACATATATTTGCATAGCATTTACATATGTTATAATATGTGTAAGTGTAAGACACGTAATCATATGACACAAAATGCTGCAACAGTGAGAATTCTTAGATTACAGATCATTTTCTGCCTAGATACTTAGTCAGGCACAGGATTTTCTACCACAAGCTGTACATTGTGAGCGAGTAGTTCTCAAATGCCACAGTTGACAGTGTGTGATACCTACAAGTCCCCAAACGAGGGGTAAAAAAAACTGACACAACACAAACAATGTAATTGATGCTACATAAATGATTTAATTAGTGATAGTCCTTTACAATGCCACGACAAGCTGTCTTTTTGGTTCGTGGGAATCTGCACTAATAAAGGTACTGACTCGACCGTTGTAGGTGATGAGCTCTCAAGAGGAAGTAAACACAAGCTGAGTGACCAAACTGGAGCATGCCAGCTTGGATGTTGGACGCGGGTCTTCAAGGTTTTGTCTCCAGGTTGGTGTTACTGGTGAGAAAGTCATTAAGTTGTTGGAGACGTACCCTGAAGGATTGTCAGATTCTCGCCTGTTCCATTTTACATTCATTTCCCGGCATAATACACTTCACCGTAGAATCCCTCCACAATGCGTCTTTTCACCATAAGGCAAACAAATGAAACCACTCAGCACTGGACTTGAACCTCCAAAGCTGAAAGCCAAAATATTTGCTCTTAGTTACTGATCCCAGATGTCTAGGGAAGACTGTCGTTGATGGGCACAAGCCGGTGACACTGTGAGACTGTGCCAAAGATTGCCTTTCCTGACTCAGACTCTCCGAAGGCTCAAGCACATCTTAGAAAGATGAATTACAACACGCTAAAAATCCAGTCCTTTTCAACTTGGATACTGTGTAAGGGCAGCACAAAATATTTTTTTTAAGAACAAGATTTTGAAATCAGTGAAGTCTGCACTTAATTTTGCTCCTGCTATTTATAATTGTATAAACTTAGGTACTTAACATTGTGCCTGCATGTTCCTTTTTTATTGATGAAGTGGCGATAATGAAATAGACCACCCAGATAGGATTCATAAGCTTTAAAGGGTGCCTAGTGTTCCTGTCCCATAGCACCTGAGCCCGGCTTCAGCAGCTCCCAGTACAATCGTCATTTTACATTAAAAGCAGGCTATTCAGCAAGCTGGTTATAATTCAGAACATATTCTATGTCTTGAGGTCAATTTTATTCCTTAATTCTTTCTGTTTTCAATTTGGGTGGTAGTGGCTTTGCTGCGAAGCCTCCAAATTAAATGAATTTCTTACAGCTTTTACGGAGAGGTACTTGAACTGTGTAGAAACATATAATAGGTCGACACCTCCCCAATACAGCTACAAAAGTATGACTGTCTTGGGTATTTTAAAATAGGCAAACATATTGAATGAAATGTGTGTTTTATGTGAAAACATGAATGGAGTTAGTAATTGATAATCTCAACATCACGAATAATCTAAATTCTGGTTGGTACCATTTAATTTCTCACATTTGTGAATTTTTGTTGTAAAGTTAATCCTATAATTTTTTTTCTGTTGCTGTTAAATAAAACACCCATCTTAGTGGCTTCATATTATTCTTTTAAGACAAAGAACAGAACAGGGAAAAAAAGAAATGGACTACAGACAACCTTCTGATAACTTTTTGTCAACCAAAAATGAGTTGGAAGTGGCCGCAGTCCAAACTCATCACCCTGGAGATCACACAGATGGAGAGATAAAAGTCACCCCACGTGAGCCCCTTGACAATACTCAGCCTTTCATTCAGAATCCCAGGTAAGCCACCTGCATGCTGATGACATCACAAAAATAAAGGCCAGGGGCTGATTACTGGATGGGTGCTCTTTATTATCATATATCAGGTGTCACCTGCAATTCCATGTCTCTGGCAATGCGACAGAATCCATCTGTCATCTACTTGTGGATCTTAGTCAATTTTCTCTGCTCTTTGGAAACAAGCTTGTACATCATGTGGGAGCAGTAAGGATTCAGTGCATTTTCTGTGCCTGGCTGTGAAATAAATGGGGTAACAGTGAAAGGAAACCAGCTCGTGTCTTCTACACTGCACCAGCAAAGAAATATCCGACTTCTCTGATGTTTTTACTGCATCAAACTGCAACCATCTCAGAGCTGCAGGGAGACTGCTAACAGTCTCCAGTATCGAGTCTGTACAGCCTGTGAAGTGGTGAGCTGGGGCAAAATGGTGGGTTACAGAAGCCATCACACTGTAACAAGATCCTCGAACTACTGCTGGTGGCACCCCTACTAAGACAATCTTCAAGCAGGGTGTGCTTTTATGGTGAGGATTTGAGGTGCTTAACTTCCTATGACTAAGCCCCTAAAGAAGAAGAGTCTAAAACTTAGAAGTGATTATCTTGTGAGATGTAAAACTCATTTGTAACATCTAAAAAAATTCAGGACCGCCTCTTTGTCTTTAAGCCTTACCCCGTCTTTACAAGGCCCCCTTAGCAATCTTATTTCTATTATTGAAATAAAATGATCAGCAGAGAGTTTATGAAATTTCAGAGATTCTGAAAATGTTTCACAAATGGCTAATTTGGGAGTCAAGATAAGGATTATTACATAGACATCTAAAAAACTGTTTATCCAAGAAATGTCTGAGCAAAAAGAGTCCAACAATAAAGGAACCATTTGAATAACAGGGAATGATGTTTCTATCATTTTAGATTTGGTATGCCATTAAAATGAGGGCTTCTATTTAAATAGGGATTGAATTTCCATGCTTTTAAGAGTTCAACCACTAGGTAGGAGCTTTGGTTTTTTTCACAGAAATAATAAGCTCTGTTTGGGCACAGAATGCTTGGACAGTATTGCACGGGTACATGGGATTGTGTGCCTTTTTACATACTTATAAGTTTCCTCAACAAGATAAAAACTCTGTAATGTAACATACAATAGTTTTCACAACACCAGGCAAGCTAGAGAAGTTAGTTTTATTCAAGTTTTGGTAGAGCGAGTTAAAACACATTTTACCCAAAGAAAATTTAATGTGTGCAATGCAGTTCTCAATTCAGAATTGAAGTGGACAATTATGGAGTTGGTATTATGATATATGCCCCATTACAATAGGCTTGATTCTGTGAGAAGCTTAAAGTCTCTTTCAAATGTCAATTACCAGGCAGGGTTTCCAGACCTCACATTTGTCATAATTATATTTGAATTTGTTACTGCTTGATTAGAGGGTTGTCTGAATCTACTGAGATTGAGAAACTCAAGGCAGAATGAAAAGAATAGGTGAGGGTACAAGGGAGCCGGAGACCATGGCCTCATCAAGACTCTAGTTTCTAAAAGGCATCAAACAAATAAAAGTAAATCCTAAGAAATGGAGCCAGGTGGCATAAGCAAAAGCTAAGTGCTACCAGGGTGCATGTGTGCATACCCATCGTACAAACCTGCTATAGAGATTTAATGGATGATTACCAATCAATCGGTTTTCTGAGCCAGCCTGATAGTTTTCCCTAGTGACAAGTTGCCTGTCTCTTAATGACGGATTTGATTTTGGGTAATAACTAATAATTTAGGCCTCCTGTAGAAGACATTATCTCTTATTTATTTATTTATTTATTTATTTATTTATTTATTTATTTATTCATTCAGGACAGGGTTTCTCTGTAGCTTTGGAGCCTGTGCTGGAACTAGCTTTTGTAGACCAGGCTGGCCTCAAACTCACAGAAATCCAGCTGCCTCTGCCTCCCAAATGCTGGGATTAAATGCGTGCACCACCACCACCCGGTTAACACTGATTTCTTTAACCAGTGCAGCCATTTTGCCTTCAGCTTGTTGAGCTTCAACTTTAATAAGATTTATATTCATTTTCTTGTCAAATTTCATACTTAAGAGCACAATTTTTAACGGGTTCATACCCCTTTACTTACCAAACCACACATTTTTCTTATATTTCTGCTCTACTTTCTTCTCTACCTCTCGGTAAATCTAAGTAAATGAAGGGATTAATATCCACAAAAGCCCGAATGCTGTACCGCCTTGAAACTTCTTCCACACAGCAAATCATGTGGTCACTTTTGAAGACAGTCTAGAACCACAAATGCACATGTCCAGGTGAGGATTCTTTGTGTCTTCTTGCTTTTAATTGCTGCTACATCAAGGTATCGTCCTTGCAGCCAACATCCCTGCTGCTATACGCTACCAAACAAACTCCTGTCCTCGCCACTCAGAAATGTAATGGGGGAAGCTATTAAGCGAGGCTCACTGAACTACAGAAATCTTTTGTGGCACCAAGGGTTGCTTTGCCTCATTCGGCAGAAGCTAAGCCAGGGTGGGTGTTTCTACACCTCACTTTGGCAAATGCAGCAGAGAGAGTAACTCAAGCTCTTTTTGAATCCTGGTGTCTTTAGTCCATTTAACAGTAATATGTCTCTCATATCATCCAGTTTCTTGGCTCTGTTCAAACAGCCGAAGACCACAAGAGAGAAAGGCTTTAAGATACAGGTGAAATTGTCCTTGGCTTCTCATCAGCCCTCATTGTTCGCCATGTTCAGAGAGTCCGGTTTTATCCCATGCTTTTTCAGTCATAGTCCAGCTGGCCTTGGTGAGCTCCCAATAGATCAGCCCCACTGTCTCCGTGGGTGGGTGCACCCCTTGTGGTCCTGACTTCCTTGCCCAAGGACAATGGCACGGGGTTGTGACCCTACTTCATGTTCTGGCTTTGTGGGAGTCTAGCCAGTTTGGATGTTCACCTTCCTAGACATGGACTGAGGGGGGAGGACCTTGGACCTTCCACAGGGCAGGGCACCCTGACTG
This sequence comes from Microtus ochrogaster, assembly GCF_000317375.1. Lineage (NCBI taxonomy): Eukaryota > Metazoa > Chordata > Mammalia > Rodentia > Cricetidae > Microtus > Microtus ochrogaster. The sequence goes on along the minus strand of NW_004949117.1, from coordinate 4,287,735 downwards.
CTCTTTGGACTGGAGAGGGAGGGGGAAAGGAGTGGGGGGAGGGGAAGAGCGGTGGGAGGGGGGGAGTGGGAGGCTGGGAGGAGGCTGAAAAAAAAAAGAAAAAAAAAGATACAGGTGAAAGCCACTCTTTTCCTTTGACTTAGAAAAAGCGTTAGCCTGCAAAGCCGAGTACTAATTTCACCTACAAATAGTTGGGATTCTCAAGAGAAGATATTGCTTTTTGTTTCTTTAACCGTCTGTTTCCCCCTGAGTTCTTCTCTGCAGTTGTGAGATGGAGTTCAAAATCTTTTATTGCTTGTTACCTGGTAAGGAGGTCACGTTTGCTAATTAGCCATAGCTGTGTGATTAATGTTTTAAGTTTGTGCTTGAAAGGTATTAGCATACTGGTAAATGTTGCATAATGAATTATTTTACTAATTTAAATAATAAAGTTAAATATAAACAAAATATCACGTATTTAATCTTACTATAAGATTTATATTCAACAGTCTCTATATCTTTTTACATCTCTTTAGAATCTTACCCTTAGTCATAATAACATAGGTAAATACAGATAACACATTTAACAAATGTCATGCAGCCCAACAACTAACATAGGGGAAATTTATGCATGACTCTGTACCATCATACATTGAAGCTTAAAGAATATCTATCATCCACTGGAAACACATTTTCAAACATCTGTTGTGTCATGATTCTACTCACGCCAGAACAGCGAACAGCTAGGTATTCTATATGTGGTTTCTGTCTAAAATCATATATAAGGCACCTTTTAACATTCTTGTAAATGGTGATAGACAAATGAGGAGGAGCACATTTTACTTTAATTGGTTACACTGTTGAAATATTGTATCACTAGCTTGTACTTTCTAATAATAATAATAATAATAATAATAATAATAATAATAATATAATAGTAACCTTAATAGTCCCTGTGAATTCTGTGTCACACACTGGAAAAGTCTTCATGTTTCACCACACTCAGGGAAAGAAGAGTTTGTTTGGTGTGATCATGCAGACTGTTGTATAGGTTAATTTGATTCTCTCACTGAGGTTAAATGTGAACAGAGGGGTGTTATCTGATAGCAATTGCATCAGTGGTTTTGAGTATTTACAACTTAAGACACTTCTCAAAATGCCCTCTATCTTTTTTCCTTCCCTCTGGAAGACAATATCTTACTCATCCACTGTGATTTCCTCTAATTAAACCTTGAAAAAACTTTTTACATCTTTAAAAGTTTTGTTTTATGTGTGTGGGTGTTTGCCTGCATACTTGTCTGCATCACTTGTGTGCAGGGTGCCCATAATGTTTCTGATCTACTTGCCCTGGGGTTTAAGGCCATGGTGTGGGCGTTAGGAATGAAATTCATGTCTTCTGGAAGAGTAGCCAGTGCTCTTACAGTGAACCGTTGCTCAAGCCACACTAAAGGTAAAAAGCCACACCTTTTTAAAGGTAAAAGATGCTGTTGACTAATCCTTCTGTGTACTGTGAAAACGTGTTGCTCTCATTGTTAATAAGAAGATGACTGGCTGATAGTTAGGCAGGGTTTTCGGGGCTGAGAGATTCCTGCTAGGAAGAGAGGATGGAGTCAGGGAGTCATCAAAGTCACAAGGCAGACTTGAAGGAAGCACCATGGGAAGTTCATAGAGGAGGTAAAGGAGCCTCGGGGCAGCACATAGACTAATAGAGACGTGTTAAGTTATAAGAGCCTGTGAAAAATAAGTCTAGGGCATCAGCTGAGCATTTATAACTAATAATAACAACTAACTGGTGGGACAGAAATGTCCACCTACGAAAAGATATTTCCAAGTAAATAAAAGAAAAAGAGATGCTAACTACATAAAATAGAGTAGAAACGGAAAGTAGAGTTTAGTTCTGTTCCTGGGTTCTAAGCATGATTACGAGCCACTTAGGATAGCTAGACATTTAGTCCATGAGTCCTGAGAGCCCGTCCCTCGCCCTGTGTGACCTCAGAAAACAGCCTCCTTCTCTTGTTGAGAAGAACAACACTTGATTCCTTCTTTAGCTGTTACTTTCTTTGTACTCACATGTGTCTCATCCCCTCTAAGGATGCAGCATGCTCCTCTCTGCTCAATTTCTTCCAATTGCTTCCTTCCCCAGGCTAGAACCTCTGCCATCTGAGTTTCCAGGCATTGCCTTTCTGCTTCCTTTTCCTTTGGGTATCCCTTAGTCAACAATAACACTCTACTTTCTGCTAGGATAATTAATGGATAGCCCTAGGTCACCTGTCACCAACTGGCCTGGGACATATTTACCTACTTATTTATGCATTAAAAATGAATACATATGGAACATCCTGAATGTGCCAGACACTATGACAATGCATCTAGCTGGCCTGTTCTCAAGGAAACTGTCCAGTCATTAGTGATTGTCAACAACCACGTGTTACTTAACCTTATCCTCTCTCATGCAAAAAATAAAATCTATTTCTTTTCGTTTTGCAGAGCGGGGAGGGTTCAAGATAAGATTTCTCTGTAGCTTTGGTGCCTGTCCTGGAACTAGCTCTTGTAAACCAGGTTGGCCTCGAACTCACCTGCCTCTGCCTCGCAAGTGCTGGGATTAAAGGCGTGTGCCACCACTACCCGGCTATTTCTTTTCAAGTAGATCTTAAGGAAGTACAATAAAAGAAATGTTCATATCTGATTGTGAGCCCAGTCTGTTCATTCCCAATCCAGTCTCTTTCCTGGAGCCTGCCTTGGGTAAGTGAATTATTATCCCTCCATCTTATGTGATTCCTGCCAGAGTCAATGAACTTTTGTTCACGACTCTCCTATGTCTTAATTTAATCCTGCCTCTCTTCACATCAACCTTAAGACTTCACTGTACATGATCATCCCTACCTGGTTCATTCCTAACACGAGGCATGTAGATCTGACTGGGGAGTTCAGACTGGTTCAAGAAAAAGTCAAGAATGAAGCCTTTAACGTCCCTCATTGGAGATGGGCTACAAGCAGAGCTGTACAGGCAGCTCACACTAAGAACTGATTTTTTTTTTCTCATCAGTCCCAGGAAACCTGAGCCAAAGTTTGGCATATGCTTTCATTTTAAAACAATTTTTAAAGAATGTATTTTCTTTCATATTTTGGTAAAGAATATAGAAGTTTCAGAAATATGTAAACAAATGTAACAATGATCCAAAATCCTATTGGGAGGGGAAAGTGAGAATTTTCTTTCTCCTTCATATCTCTCAAGAACATTCTGATAAATATAAAAGATAAAGGTAAATATTTTGTCATTATAATCCTTATCACCACTCACTAGTATTTTCTGTCTTTGAACAGCCTTCAGTACAGTCCTAAGAACATAATGTCCTCATCAGGTCTGACAGAAAGTAAATAAAAGCCGCAAGAGTGTCTCGCCACTGGCTGGAGTTAAGGAAATGAAGGAAAAGCATGTGTCTCTCCTTTCATCACAGCCGAGATTATATGCAGAGCCCTCCTCTTAGATCTCTCCAGGCTTGGCTTGTGTGAGCCAGCACAAGATGCTCTTTAGGGAAGCGCCGAAGAATGGGTACCACAGATTTAAATGGCTGCATGTTTCTCTCATTTTTCCTATGGCACAGAGTTTCATCAAAGTCATGAATCTAAGCACAGGTTTTTTTTTTTAAAGAATGGAAAAATAGACATTTCTCTTTGATTAAATATATACGTATATTTACTCCTAGTTTTTGGTACTCTTCTGCGAAAATGATACAGTTCTAAAAGTAATTGCGTGGCTGTAAAAGTTTCACAACAAAGGACTAGAAAGTACCAAAAATTTAGTTGCCAATTAATACTCGTAGTAATTGTGGTGTAATTTCAGAAGCTTCTAGTAAACGGTACACCATAATCACAAAGATTACTGAGGGTTATGAAGGTGGAAGATCCAGATGCTGGCAGCGTTCCCACTCTCCAAGATACAGTCCACACACAGCAGAGAAACATGGGAATGAATACGGTCATTAATAGAAGGGTCATCCTCAGTGTCCAACTTCGAATTTATTTTTGCAACATGGTAAACTTTTAAATTAGAATTGAGAAAAATATTCAACTGATAGACACGATCGACAAGCTTATTAAATGTATCCTGTAGTGATGCCACATAAGAAAAAAGTCCTGCTTCTTAACTTCCGGCTGCATATAATGGACTTGGAATGTGATCAAATGCGCAATGAAAGGTAGCATTCAATACAATAGCATGCAACTGAAGCAACAACCTGGGCAGAGTCAACAAGCTTCTGAAGTCCTTAGACTCTCAATCTGTCAGACAGAACTTTGAGTGGGACTTGATAAATGTTTGGTAAATACATGTTTCATGAAGAATCAGTTGTGAAAGAATTGCAAAGATTGTAGGTTGGAGAATCAGTGAGCGCTGCAGAAGAAGCTTTAGAACAGAAGAGGAAGCAAACAGCGTTGACCAGAGAAGTCTAAACTCAGCACATGATCCATGTGAGCAAATAGGGACTCAGAAGTGAAGATCAACGGGATTTGAACACAGTCGTTTGGTTTTGACCAAATATAACAAGCATGGATGAGGTGGGCTTAGCTGTTAGTATACAGTGACAGAGGAACCCCAACGTCTGACATTCAGACAGACCGGCTGTGAAACAAGGGTTAAAAGGCAGGGAGAGTCAAAACTAAGGAAGCTTACACATCCAGGTAGAGAATTTAGGTGTCATCTAAGGTGATTTGCTTAATCCTGTAAAGTCCAAATGGTGGACTATGAAAATATGTGTCAAGCAATCTAGGGGTAGGATAAATTGGAAACTACTTTTTGTCATCTTTAGAGTCTCAAAATCTTTCACCTACTGTACATAATTTAAAAAGGCAAAAATCAAAAACACCTGCATGATTCTTGTCATAAACACAGAGATTGGGGTGTCGAATGTACAGTGCACATTCTTTCAGTGCTAATTGCTCATTCTAAGAAGGTGACCAAGATTTCAAGCCAGAGAAGCAGACTCCACTGGCAAATGGAAGTACCAAGTCCCTTGTGTTGCCAATCAGTTACTTTCATAGGTGTGGAAAGAATAGAGCAAAGCCCTCATACTTCCACCAGACATTATCACTTGAGGCAATCTCTTGTTTCAATTTACATTTGTCTTTTTAAATTAATTGATTAATTATTTTTTAAAAACTATCTTTTCTCATTTTACATACCAATCCCACTTCCCACTCCCTCACCTCCTCTCACTCCCTCCACTTTCTCCCCTCAACCCCACCCCCATCCACATTGCTTTGAGGCAGGACCAAGGCCCTTCCCCCTATATCTAGGCTGAGCAAGGTGTCCCTCCAAAGAGAATGGATTCCAAAACGCCAGTACAAGCAGTAGGGATAAATCCTGGTCTCACTGCCAGTGGCCCCGCAGGCTGCCCCAGCCCCAGCTGTCACCCATTTGCTTGTTAGGCAAACAAAGATTGGTGAAGTCACCATCTGTGATTACCCTGAGACCTCTTCAGTTTCAATACCTCCCGCTTGATATATTTAAAGGAAGAAATACCTTCCAGAGTCTCTGACCAGGTAGACATCAAGCAATAGGTCATGAAAACTATTGTACAGAGCACTGTTCCAGGAAATAATCGAACAGACTTTTATTAATCCAATAGGTGACCAGCACACATTATCTAAACCAGCAACTCCCCTGGACTGTCACAAGGAAGCATCGTGAGATGTCAGAAGCTAAGATTAATTTGGAAATAACACTTTGGCCCCAGGATTTGGAATACTAGGCTACCCCGTCTCCCCTCATCCTAACTCTTAGGGCTTGTGCTTGGCACCAGGATATATTCAGGAGCATGTGGCTCTCCCACAATATTGAGAGTGAGAGGAAAGACACGGCAAATTAGAGAAACTTGCAGCTGGGCTTGATGCTCCAGAGTATCAGCACCCGGCGTTGTTGTTAAATAAAATACTGCGCACCTGTTCCTCCACCACTCCTGTGTCGTTGCTGAAGTAAAGTGTGCATGAGAGGGTCCACTTGAAATGCAGTTATGGACGGACAGCGTCTTGTTCATTTTAAAGGTGGAGCCACAGGTGACCGCCTATCAGCATTGTTAACTTATTTACGTAAGAATTATTATTTTTCTCCATTTTCTAATTTCTAATGGCGGTTACTGGAAAGAGAGCACGATTTTCACTCTCAGAGGGTTCTCAATGCCACGTGTGATTTTAAGAAAGTTTTTTTTATTTTTAATCCTGTAATAATAATAACTTATTTTCCTTCATATTTTAACTTCTAAAATGCATAGAAACCTGAAATGTGGTGGGAAATTCCCAATGCCCTGTCTTCCACTGTCAGAGAAAAGGAAGTATAAAAACATGGACATCTCCTTACAACATCGCCTCCTCCAGGCTACACAATCTTAAAATAGTGGGGGTAGCTTTTTTCTCTAGGTGTAATTTGAAGACTTGCATTGTCTAAGTTACTACTTAAAAAACCACCTCCGGAGGAAACCCTGCAGCAGCAGGCTCTGAGTATTTTGTGTGTATGTGTGTGTATATATATATTTGTACATATGCATATGTACAAAAAATTGCAAATAAATTATTTTTCAAAAAAATTTATGTGTATTTTATCTCTGGATAATACATTATTTATATTTAAGAGGCAAAATTTGTCTAAAAATTATCTTGCATCTTAAACCCTACTATAACAGTTTGCTTCCTTGAGGATTAACCCCTCCTTTGGCTTACTTTTGAAATGTAGTTTAATTATTTATTTCAGGAAGTCCTTATACCATAACTTATTTAGATGGAGTTTGGATGCAAATGTTTTTAAACATATAATGCAGCTGTCCCCCGATATACCAGAAACAAGCATAGCATTGTTGTATCTAGACACGCAAACCATAGTTGTATATATTTCCAGTTTTTCTTTATTGCTTCAATGATTATAGCTTGCAAAAAGAGAAGAGAACTTAGAACATGGAAAGCTGTGAAACACTTACGTTTTATCTCTTCCAAAAGTTCGTTTGGGGGCAAGTATCATTTGGATGGGGATTAGCTTAATCAGAGATCTTGAATCCTTTTCACTTTAATTTCAATCTCTTTTATTTATTTTTTTAAAAAGTCTGATTCTCTAAAAGACCTAAACCTGTAGTGACAAAGCACTGTGTTCAAAAAAGAAAAAGGAAAAAGAAGAAAAGGAGGGAAAAGGGGGTAAGTTTTGAAAGCAGCCAGCGGCTGTAAGAGAGATAGTGATGGCAGCAGATTTTGTGACAGAGTGGAGCATGAAACCCATCAGCTGATGAGTGAAAATCCCTGGATTCTAATTAATCGAGATACACAGGCCAAGGGATGAAGAGGATCAGGGAAATGAAATCAGGAAGAAGATACCATCAGTCATTTCTGCGGCCCATTGTCATACTTCAGAATCTGCTGTAATGAATCACTCAGGCATTCCACAGATACATTCAAATGGTGAAGAAAATTCTTTGTCCGGTGAAGAGCGGCCGATAAAGATCGCTCTCCCCCCACTCTTTGTCAGAAGCCTATGATCAGAAAAGGAAAGCCAGACAGCACAACAGGTGTGCTCTTGCAAGCCTGCTGAAATCTGCAAATGAGCCAAGTAGAGGAAAGTATTTTTGTACTATTCTTTTTCCTCCCAAAATGTGTATGGGGAGGGTGTGGGATGAGGTATCCATGCAAGGGAAGTCTTATCAACAAAAGGGATTGCAAGGGGGAAAGTGTGAACTGAAGAGAAGAGGAAGTCCCTTCTATGGTGGTGTCATACATGTTCCTGTAAAGCCGAGATCAGGAAACAAGGGGCAGCAGCTGGACACACAGGACTAGCTCAACTCATTGAGTTGAAGGAGGGACATACTTTCTTCAAAGACTATCAGAGCGGTAAAGGAGGTGCCCTGTATGATGTCATCCAAGCTCTGAACACGAGACAGAATCCTCATCCTCAGAGGTAGGCAGCTGTTCTCGGGGTGCTGGGTGTTTCTGGGAGGAAGTCGTTGAGACGCAAAGGATGAGGGCACATCTCAGCATGAAAAGCTGTAGTCAAATGTTCCCCAAATTCAGGCCCAGGTTCTTCCCAGGTGATAGCGCACTTCGGTGGCAGTCGTACATTTTAATAAGAAATAGTCATCAAGTCTTGCTATCTGTACATACTGACTCAACAGCAAGTTAACCCAGAACAACCTGGATGAAGGTCCAAGTGTATGTGGCATTAGGAGACATATGAAAATAATTGTTTTCTAATAACCAGGTACCATACTGAGACGTATAAGGATGGCAGACTCATTTTAAATTCAATTACTATAATATAGAGTTTCAATGTCCATATTATCAATCACCAAGGCACTTTGGAGTTGATAATATTAAAATTGCAGCACAAACGAGAATTCGACTTCTTGATGAAAATAATTTTAATCACGGGTGGATTACAAATCCACTTACAGTTACAGTCACTGAGAATTCTATTATCTCTTCTCCTGTGAAAGATGTTAAGGCCTGTTTTCAGGAAACATAAAAGATTGGAAAGGTATGCTGTGTCTACAGCTTTCAAAGCTCGGGCTTTGAGAAAAACCTTTAGAAAGCTTATGCATTGTCAAGATTCAGGTGGCAGAATGTGGGGCATGGAACACAGCTGTGGTTACAGGTGGGCATGAAGTTCTTTAGCTTTCTAGCTCCTGCTCACTCTACCCTCCGGGCAGAGAAGGCACTTTCAGGATCTTCTGCATCTATATGTCAGAGCATCTAGTAGAGCATGGGTATGGTTCCAACCCCATGGTCTGGATAACACTGGGGACTTCCGTAATTTTGAGGAGATCTGGAGTCTCACATAGATTTCAGTTCTGTGTTTTGGGAGTTCAGTGAATAAGATTAGAAAGACCAGTCCTCAATTCTAGGTGTGTGTTAGAATCACCGAGAACATTTAAAATTCACCTCTTCTTTTACCTCCATCTCATCTCATCTCTCTCTCTCTCTCTCTCTCTCTCTCTCTCTCTCTCTCTCTCTCTCCATATAAACATATATACATACATAATTTATGTACCTTCATAAAATAAATTAATTGAGCTAGTTTTGCATGTCCCACAAATCCTCAGTTGTGAATTTATAAAAACATATATGGTGTAGGAGGTCCTTCTGTTTGTGTGTTGCTTTCATTGGTTAATGAATAAAGGAACTGCCTTGGCCTAGTTGATAGGGTAGAACTTAGGTAGGTGGGGAAGACAGAACTGAGTGCTGGGAGAAAGAAAGCAGAGTCAGGAAAGACACCATGGAGCCGCCAGAGACAGACATGCCAAATCTTTCCCAGTAAGCCACTGCCATGTGGCAATATACAGATTAATAGAAATGGGTTAAATTAATATGTAAGAATTAGCCAATAATAAGTTAGAGCTAATGAGCCAAGCAGTGTTTTAATTAATACAGTTTTCTGTGTGGTTATTTAGGGGCTAAGCTAGCTGGGTGGCTGAGATGAACAAGCAGGCCCTCTTCTCCTTCACATATAGGATAAATAACATTTGCTAAGTGCCTAGGATAGAGCTCAGGCATGTTATTTTGAAAGATCCACTAATATTTCTACTGTTCAGTCATGGTTAAATATCCCCATATCACCCAGTGTGAACATTGCCTATAGAACCAGTGCTCTGGGTAGTAACCGGAAAGATTCTCAGCTCTTCTGGTAAACTGAGGAAGTTCAAGGATCTGACTCAATTGTAGTAGCTTTATACAGTTGACAAAAGAATATCCATGTCTCAAGAGCCAAAAAGTTTCGCCATTTTGCAAGGAATATGCAACTTTATAATACTTCATGGTCACCTCGTCTATATTTCACCAGTGATCATCAACATTACCAGGTAGTTTATAATAATTGGAGCAAGCAGAATCTACTTCTTGTGCTCATTAGTTACTGGATGTCTTATGTTCAGAAACATATAACTGGGTAGATTTTATTACACCAAGAATTTATTTAGCAAGCGTAACCATACAGTTATTTATTATAAATTAGCATAAACGTACAGTTATTGATTATAAACTAAAAACAAATTTAAACTAAAGTCTGAAGTGTGGAAATGTAAAACTGTGGAACTGACATAAGTAGGCATGAACTGATTATCAATATATCATGTATTGATAAAGATGAGGGTGAGAATTGAATGCCTGACGTCAATCATACCACGGATTTACTTTCATGCTTTTTATTAGTATAAAGGTTTATGAACAACAAACCCATCTATGGCTTTAAGAAGATACTGATTGGAAAGATACTAAATGTGTTAGAAGGGAAAAGAGATTGGAAAGGCTGTAGGAATCCAGTGGCACTGAATTGTCAAACTATCCCCACCTCATGTCTCTAGTTGGTGTGGTCATGCCGTAGTTCCTGGTCGATTAGACTCTGCTCAGTGAACTAAGTTCTTTTTCTAAATTTTGGCATTTCTTGGTGCAGGCAAATATACTTGCTGCTTTCTTCTAGTTTCTCACTATGTGTATATTTAATCCATATATACTTTGAGCATCACAAGTCGAGCAGAAATAAAAATGAGCAGTTTCTGCTGCCAGAATTATAAGTTTCTCCATATTCTTTATTTTATTGTTCTCCCTTTATTGGGTTTTTCTGTCTATCTGTACTCTTCCTTCACTTTTAACCTTTGTCCTTGCTTGTGTGCCTTCCTTTGTCTTTTTCCCCTTCTTTCGACCATGGAATCTACAGTTAATAACCACAAATATCTCCAAACGTTTACTTGTCTCCTGCGCTCACTCTTTTTTTTCCCTATAGGATTCATAAGTCTTGTATCTGTGTATTGTGCCATTTGCACAGACATGGAAGTAATTAGTTTTAAAAATCAGTCTATTACTGTCACTTAAAACATCCCACAAGCGTGGAAACTGCGCCCCGCACTGGTTCCCTGCTTTGGCGGGACTCAGAATAAATTACATTTCTAGAGCCTGCCAGCTTTCCAATTCCAGTTTACTGCACTCTGGAGCAACAGCTTTCCTCCCGATGCTGCATAGTTTTTGTCTTTGTTCGTTTATTTTTATCGTTCTGTCCTTGTGGCTTGACAATAACTTTGCCGGAAGCACAACTGTTGTGTCCAGAGCTTCTTGGGCTTCTGTCCTTAATTAGAGTCAAATGATTTGGGTTATGATTGCTAAAGGGAACCTAGCTCTGGAACTTCCATGCCTAAGCATCCTCATTTAAAAGACCTGTTAATATTCTAAATTGAGAAGCACCTAGATACATATGTCAGCCTAAGCAGGAATTTTCTTTAAAGTAATGAACTAGGTTTATTATAGTGTTTTGGCATTTGGAGACATGGAGAGCTTTGGGCTATCATATTTCACAGTAACAAAGCAGAATTCTGATTTTTGATTTGGAATCACAGACTTGAACCTTGACTGGCGCATACTTGAATGTGTAACATCAGCTGGCAAAGGGGATAGAAAAGAAAGTCGTAAATAAGTGAGGCCATTTGAGAGGAGAGCATGGTCATTGCTCGGGTCCCCATTTTAATCCAACCATTTCAAACTGAAGGCTATCTGGACATGTTTCATCAGAAGGGAAAAAAAAGGAAAAGAATCCCGAAAGATTGTCTGCAGGCGATCAGTTCCCAAGCTTTCTCTGGAGTCGGCCCTGCAAATATTTGTCATCTATGTATGTGTTTGCATGCATCGCGATAAGGTACGGATTTAAGATTTTGGAAACTGAACGAGAGTGTTGTCTGAGACACCCCGCCTGATTGGACCACGCTCAGCAGAAGCAAAGTGCCTTGAGAGGCCAACAGAGAAAGAAGGTGAGCAGGCAAGGCTGGACAGCCCGTGGTGCCAGCTCTAATATCCAGTGCAATTATTTTGTGGACATCCACTCCTTGCCTGCACAGGAGATAGGGCTATAAGTGTATGTTATTTTTTAATTACAAGGGGGGTAGAAGAAATCCTGATGATGGGCTGGAAGGTGCCATTGCATTGTTATTTTTTCCCTCTCCCTTCGTTTGCTGATTATGTGAGCCGGGCTCCTTTGCTAGCCGATGATAAGCGGAATTTCCATGTTCTCTGCATAATTAATCCATCTCTGCCTCTCTGCTTGCCAACTCGCCCGTTATCGCCGGCACATGCCTGAATTGCAAAAGAATCCTCTCTTCAATTGGAACTTATTGATATTCTAAGAAAAAAAAGAGAGAGAGAGAGAGAGAAGGGGGGAAAAAACTGAAAATCCTTAAGTTTAAGCCGCAGATTTTTAAATGGATTAATTTCGCTGCAATCGCAGCCATCTAAGGCGGGAAGGCAGGCAGAGCAAATTGAAAGAGTCTCCATGTTTGCAGAATTGGGTCCAGAACGCTGAAATGTACTGGCGTGGCTCTCTTTTAAAGTCAAAAAATTACCATTCATTTACATCACATGAAATACTTTTTTTATGCTAGAAATATTCAAGAGCCGCTCTTTAAATGCCTGCTAATGCTTGATAACATTTCTGACTTTCAACATTTTGCTAGACTTTGATATGACATGATAGGGAAGCCTTCCAGTAGAGAATATTATATCTGTCTTTATCACATATTAGATTACATCGCTCTTTTCTTAATCGTTCCCAAGTAGTCTTTAAACAATGAAAGCTGCCATTGGCTATGTAGGATTTGCATGCTGACGGACGTCAAGGTTAGTAATTTATTTTCAAGACTATCTACAAATGAAATATTTGTTTTTGTTTGATTTTTCTCATTTAAATAGTGTTCACATAATGACAATTGCCATATAATAATCATAATAATTATCAGTAATTATTGTCTTGACTATTTTTTCAGTCTTACAGTAAAGTTTTACTTTTCCAGCGACTCAGTGCTTACTCATTTTAACTTACATGTCGCTCCACTTGGAAATCTCCTGGGCCTTAGAAAAGGACCACTAGTTGGAGTCATTTTACAAAGTGTGCAGCAAAGGATCACAAATACGCAAACTTTCGGGTCCAGTTGCCCTGCAATTTTCTCATGAAATTTATGTCTTGCTTTGATGTTAATATTTGTTTAATCCTGAAATATAGTAAGCATATGCTAATGTCCTGGATCCAGGAATGGAGACTTGCCAAGACTGAGTTTCTTTGGTACTCTGCTTAAGCAATGCTTTCGTCTCAAGGACGGAGACTTACCAGCCTGCAGCCAAAGCTGGTTTGCATAGCCAGACTGACCTGCTCTCAGCTCATGAGGACATGCTAGGAGAGGAAGCATGAATTCGGATATTCAAAATACAGCTACCTTTCAAACCTGTGTAGTTTTTGAATTCCATAGGCAATCGAAGGGCAAACATACTAAACACTAGAAAAAAGTAACAATTTAGCTGAGATGTACGTTTACACGAAAAAATAAGAGGAGACACCTGAGCAGTGGAACTTTGTGGAGACATTTGTTTCAACTGCAAAGTCATAGGCCTATATTACAGAAAACACTGGCATTGTGATAGAAATAAAAGCCTCTTCTATCAGGGAGTGATTTAAAGTATTAACTTGTATTTCCTTTCTCAGGCGTAACCGAAACTTATAAAGGGATAGGAAAAATCTGTAAGATAAATATGTTTTTATACTCAGAAAAATAATTGAGTGATGATTATTATAAATAATTAAATGATACAGTTTGAAGTTCATATTTTTATCTATGAATTCATGCACAATTCTTAGGCTCTACGCAGCTTGAAAAGAGAGCACACTGTATTCTGCCCAGAAGACAGGTTTGTGCAGCCAGCCACACTCTTTAAAGCAATGTTAAAAATGAAATGAGAAATGGCCCTCCTTAAAACAGACGTAGCCAAACCACTTCCATCATAAACAGCATTTTCCCTGGCCCTGTATATGTGATCGTTTATTTGAAGGCATGAATTAAAACAACTTAAGACTAAAGAAGAGGGGCTGTCTGAGAATTCTGAGCTAAGAGGAGAAAAAGAAATGTAATTTAAAACTCAAGTACATGCTATAGAATACAGCAAGCTTGTATTTTGGCTATCCTATAGAAGATAGGTAAATCAATTTCAAATTGTATGTCTTCATAAAATTAAGTTCTCTATCCCTGCTCTGAAATCACTGCAGCTCACCCACATGTAAGTGATTGTTGTAACCACGCTCACACAGGTCAACACAATTTTTCTTCTGATATATGAGTCATGCTGGTGTTTCTCTTATGTTCTAAATTCACTTGGTATTTAACATGAACTTGGAGAATCGCACTCCTAATTATTGCGACAAACGCAGAGGAGAGCAGGGACAGTGACGCAGATGGTTTTGAGGCGTTCCGTGCTTATGACAGGTTACATCAAACAGCAGAGATTCACTGTGAACCGGGGACTGCAAATACAGAGTGAATTAGCTGTTTCCCGCAAACCAGACACTGACGTGGCTCCATAAAGGATGAACTTACTTGTAATAGAAACAATTGAGTGGGAGGATTTTTCTCTCTTTTAAATAGAAGGATGGATTGTAAAGTTAAAAAAAAAAAACAAAAAAAAACCGTTACAAATTATTTCCTTGGTAGTTCTAAGTAGTTCTCTCTCTCTCTCTCTCTCTCTCTCTCTCTCTCTCTCTCTCTCTCTCTCTCTCTCTTTGCTTCAGGAAAATGAGTGGCAACTCTTTGTATTATGTGTGTGGATGCTTTCACCCTCTTTTCTCTTGTCATTGTGGTTGCATTATATTGAACTATTTACAATCTCTAAATTGGATTTCACTCATCAACTACTGCTAACCTCTAAGACTTAAACTCCTATGCTTATTCCAGTGGCCCCAGGTACCAATGACATCTTTCTCGTAGATACAAAGTTACTGTGTGTATCCTCATGAAATGGTATATGTTTCTTTTTATGTTTTTTTCTTTAGCCTTTTTATTATTTATTGTTGAAATAAGAGCTGCGGGGCTGCGTCCCCCTGCGTCCCCAGCACCCTGCCGCCCGCATGGCTAGCTTAGCTTATGCCCCGAAATAATTACACAGAAACTGTATTCTTTTAATCACTGCCTGACCCATTAGTTCCAGCCTCT